>NC_133165.1:72245093-72550201 GCF_040802235.1 Manis javanica
TAGCTTCTTGTAAAAACTTCATGATGTGAATATTATTTTCTTCCTTTTAAGTGATAAGGGCACTAAGGCTGAGATGGCTAAATAGTGAACCATATTGCCAAGACTAAAAGCCAAATACCTCTTGTACCAATCTCATACTACATGAAAGAGTAAAGAGATTCATCTTTATAGCCTAGCCCAGTGCTACATGAACTAGTTTTGAATGGATATTTGTTGCACTGAAGTGGTAAAATTAATAGTCATTAATGTGTTATCTCACTTGTAATATTTGCATTTTAAAAGAGAATAACTTGGTAAGTTAGGTCTTTAAAACAAGAAAATGAATTTCCAATTTTGAAATATCAAACATTTTTCATTTGCTCATTCACTCAACAAACCCTTACTGAACATTTACGATGTGCCAGGCACTGTATAAGGGGTAAAGAATACAACTTGAATACAGCATTTTTATACCTGTAACAATTTCATGCCAGGAAGATTTCTTTACCAAGAAGATAGGTAAACACCATTGATAACAGCAGAGTGATGATACAAAAAAGGTTTACACAGGATGCTAGAGACACAAAAGGAATTTGAGGAAACATTCTGTGAAGGCTTCATATATAATGTGGTAAATGAGCTGAGTTTTGTGGAATGAGGAAGTTGGTGATAAGAGAGGGGGATGTTCCAGAAACTTAGGACTGCATGAAGAAGTCCCAAACATCATGAAGAGATGTGGTACAGCATGAGATGGGAAGGGAACCACACAAGTCCTTCAGAATGGCTCTGGACAGTGTGCGAGGCAAGGAGGCTGAAAATGAAGAATTGTGGCCTGAGCTTAAGACTCTGAATGTTATCTTGACTCCTAAGGAGAGTCATCAAAGGATTATAAGCATAAACGTTTAGCATAATATTTTTTGTTACAAAAAGTTACTCTACAGTAAGGTGAAATAGAAATAAGCCTTTGGAGAAGCAGTTGGGACTGGAAGGACTTCACATTGTTCTTAAATCACAGGGCAGACAGTGAACTCTTCCCTATGACCCTGACATATTACACAAAAACTCATGCATAATAAGTAAACATTTCAAAATTTTCCATCATGCCTACTAAAACAGTGCAGTATTAAACATTTCCTACTCTCTTTAAGGCACTGTAAAATAAAGAATGTTGCTTTCTAGTTTGTCTCAGTTAATGTTTTGGGTTTGGCACCAGTCTGAAAGATTTATGAATGAGAACTCACTGTGGAAATTATAGAAGACAGGTACTAACAATCTCAGTGTTCTGGTGAAAGCCACATTTTAACAAAGTGAGAATTGGTAGTTACATGACGGTGCTTGTTGGAAATGTAGTTCAAATTAAATTCAAGCAATATTGAAAATTATAGGATCTCTCACTTGCTTTCAGAGAAAAAGGTCAGTTCTCCAACTGCTGACAAGAAGAGAAAAAGGAGCATGATACTTAAGAAAAATTGCCTTAGACTTTATGGAACTACGGAGAAAACTGGCAGTCTCAGTGGTCTCTTTTATTTCATCCTAGTGATGGTTTAGAAGTAATAATTGAACATGACAGTTGAAAAATATGTAGAAAAAGGATGGGAAAGAAGCCAGTCCTTTATTGAGGAATTAAAACATGTAGATAGACTCTCATTCACAAACTGGAAAGCTTCAAAGAGGGTGATGAGGCAAATAAATGTATTTCCTCTAAGAATGAAAATACCAAAGACTAGAAATCATGGAAAAGTAAAAATGGGGCGGCAAACAAACAGAAAAGTGAACAGCAACTTAACATTTAAAGAAAGGCAGATGCGAGAATGTTTGGAAGACAAATGTAATGACAAGGTGGTTGAACCCATTAAAAAAATACACAAGGATTATTTCCACTTCACAGCTCAATGTACCTTTTCAAATAAGTTATCCATTACAAGAGGGGAATTGTTAATGGGATTCTCCTCTCATCTTTAAGTAAAACACTGAAAATTATTCATGTTTTTTACCTGTAGCAGAACAGAGACTGTACTCATCTAAAAATATATGGAATGACTTTTCTCCATGCTAACAAAGAAACATATCAAGCCAAAACCATTAATAAAGGTCATAATGATGACAATCTTTTTAATATTAAAGTGGTTTAGCCTTGAAAATATCTACTAATGCAATAGAATGTTCTAGCTTCAAATACAACGTCATGAAAATTTCTTATTATGGACTACCCTCTGCAATCTATTTTATATCACTTTTTTTCTCCTAATTAATCTGCTTTTCTTACTATAATATGTTGGATCTGAAAATATTTACAATATAGATTTAAATAAGCACTGGAATGATAAAGGAAAGTCTTTGGTATAATAAGCATAAAATTATCCAAAGAAGAATAATAACTCAAATGATGTTTAATTCTCTGTGTCCCACATTGGAAATGTACTCTATTATACTCATTCATAAATAGAAATACAGTTAACATAAAAAATAATATGCATGGAAATATCTAATAGCCTTATTTCTTCAGTCAATGACTGAAGCAGTGTGAAGATTGGAAGGTGTAAATAAATTCTTACAAGACAGCTTCATACCCAGTGTGCTTTAAAAATGCCAGGGTAGAGCAAAAATATTAGACTAGTATATGTGGATCTCTCAGAGTTCCTAAAAATTCCATGACCCCAATGCCTTATTTATAAAATGAGCTAAAATAGCAAGTTAACAAACTCCACTATTAAATAGGTGTTGTTCATGACAACTCAATCCTGAACATCCCTTGTAGTTTTAAGTGTAGGTACCTACTCTCCCCATTTAGAGACTCAAAGAAAATATTCTGTGTTACCAAAAAAGAAGTTCATATTTGCATGTCAGGAATTTTAGGCTTATATTTATGCAAACCCAATACCAACCTCTTTTTTTCATAGGAAGAAAAGAAAATCCTATCTAGGGTTTTGTCTTTCAAATCCTATAAGAGGAAAAAAATAGATATTCAAGACTGAGGAGGGTTTTCAGTGCCTGGTTATGTTATTCAAAAAGAAGTCTATGTCTTAACATTATTAATTTCATATAGGAGGCGTACGAAATGCATACAATCAGATAATCAACAGGGGTGAGTCCCATTATCTACTGATTTACGCTGTATTTATTTCCATGTTTACTCTAGAGAAGTCAGAATTAGCCTCTCACCTGCTTATCTGAAGCATGGCTTTATGCCTCTCCACATTTCAACTGATAATTGATTTATTAAACTAAGGTCAAATTGTCACCAAATATGAAAATCTTCTTCACAGATTTTTTACCAGCCAAGTTGTCTTCAGGGAAGAGAAGCAGGTTGAATAGTCATTCATAGCATGGATCATCCTAATGTAGCCAAGGGACCAACTTGAAATCCTCATAAACTAGATATGTCTGCTCTCTCCCATGGTATATGTGTTGCCCCTGACTCCTGCCAAACTACTGTCTCATAAAAGCAGTCCATGGGGCTCAGCAGGTAACAGACAAATGGTGGTAGATCAGCACAAACAAGCCCCCAAACAGCACAAACAAGCTAATCATGGGATGAACAATTCCATAAGCACATGGCCCAGCCAGGGAGGGAGTCAGGGCACTAACATTCTATGAAAGAGTCTTCACTTCCCCCTCCAGCTTTGCCATGATTGCTAGTTAGGATGGGAAATAAGTTAGGATGAAGCAGCTTGTATTGAGCTCACTTTTCCCTACCATTCAATTTACCAAGTGTTGGGTATTAAACACAAACAGCATTGTGCTTTAATTGGTGTTTGTAATTTTTCTTTTGCTCACATTCTGATTTCCTTAAGGGCAAGACTGTGTGTTCTTCCCCTTTTGATTCCCTTTCCAGTACATACCATAGAGCCTGATGCACAAGAAGTGTACAATCTATATGCCTCGAAATAGAGGAAAGTCAGATGAGAAAACAGAAAAAGGACCAGGGGAAGAAATAAAATGGTTTTCTGTAATCTGTACCAGGATACGGAAACCATGAACAAAAATGATGATGGAAGTGTTTGCTAGAGACAGAACAATCTGAATAGTCATGATAAGCAGTATACTAAGAAGATTTTAGACAATAGTATGGTGTCTAAGAGCTTACTGTACTTTATACATTTTAGAAAGCTGAAAAATGTGCAGCAGAATGGTAATTTGACTATGTATTTTCTTGACAGAAAAAAATAACTAATCCAAGCATATATGTAGAAATCAGTATCACATATAGTTTCCTAAAGTCATTAGGTCTAATACTACCATTTAAATTCTGCGTAGTATCCATGATATGAGAGTAGCCTTAATTTTTAAAAGTGTGGGAAACATCCTGATCAGTTCTGAGGTGCCATTCCAAAACAAGTTCTACACACCACTATAAAATATAATATATATACTTGTGTGTATATATGTATATATATTTTTTCCCAAGGCAAGTAGAAATCTAACTTCTTACAGCACATTTCAGTCTTAACTCATGTAATTGTATGACAGTACACATACACACACACACAAATACAAATATATAATCTTTCAAGTCTTTGGCCTCTATTAGATCTGTCTCTTCAGTGTTTCTTTAATACTCTTGATTATAGCACTCATTAGTGTATGGGAATAATTTATTTACATGTTCTTTTCTGTCCATTCACAAACTTCTTTGAGAATCTGTTTCTACTTATTATAACATAAGAAGTTATAAAACTATCCACAACAAATTATTGTAAGGGTGTGGTTAAGAGCTAATTCATGCGTCTTGTTTGGATGTTGAAAGCACAGTTATCCATGTTTATGAGGGAAGGATTTTTTATTTGACTTAGGTGTGTCTACTTTTAAAATCATATAGGGATTTCCATGTCTTGTGAAATATCTCCTAGTTATAAAAAAAACTGCACATTCTGGGATTGATAAAGAGAGACAGGAAATTCAGATAAGGAAGCTTAGATTTAGCATCCCCTAGAACCTATACCAGCTCACTGGCAGTTCTGAATGAATGACCAACATCTATTATTTACAGGTAAAATCAGTCCCGTCTGTTGTGCCTTCTGAATTATTGCTGCTTTGATGCATCAATGCAATGATGTGTAGAATATACCTTCAGGATATAACTAGAATAAACATATTTTGAGGGTAGTTGTGAACTTTGTATATTCTTGCCCTAAATAAGCAAGATTATATGATTATAAATTTTTAGACGTGCAATGCAACAAGTCATCTAGAATGCCTCAAATTAATACAAAATGACTCAGAGCTAAAAGAAGGGAATATTTCACAGGAAAGGTGACCACAATTTTTACTGATATCTTAATACTTTTGGCTTTCAAGAATCTACCCAGAAATCAAAAGTAAATATGAATTTTACAATAATTTTAAAGATCTTATCCTCAAATGTTAACTACATTCTTTAGACTTTACTCTCAGTAAAAGCTTTGTTGGATGATAAGGAACCTTTATCTTTTTTAAATAGAAGACTACTGAAAGGGGAGGTATGTATGTAATTGTGAATATAGTAGAACCATCACCTCCATCTAAGGCTTTAGACTTGTGAATATGTTATGTTACATGACAACAGGGACTTTGCAAGTATAATTAAAAAAATAATTATGAACTTTAAAATAGAGAGATTATCCTGGATTATTGAGTTGATCAAACCTAACCACATGAGCCCTCAAAAGCAGAGAGCTTTCTCTGGATGGAGGTAAAGAGTTGAAGCAGACGGAAAAGTTAAGATTTGAGTGTGAGAACTGAATTCATCCCTGCTCAAGTGTGGCTATATGGGAAACAGAGAAGGAAATCAGGTAGCCTCCCAAAACTCAGATGGGCCCTGACTGATAGCCCTAAAGCCAGAGGGACCTCTGTTCCATGATCACATGAAACTGAATTTGGCCAACACCAGAATGAGGCAGAGGAAAGTTGACTTAATGAAAACAATACCTTCCTCACAGTCTTGTTGGGAGTGTCATTGAGATACTGCAAGTAACATATTTAGCCAAGTGCTTGGCATATAGTATACACTCATCAAATACTAGCTATTTCTATTTAAAGTCAAATGCATATGTTGACATATTTAGCTAAATATTCATTTGTGTGTTATTCACCCTTAAGTAAGTGGATTGTCAAAAAAATAAGTCAAAATAAGTGGACTGATGGGTACAAGGTTAGATAGACAGATATGTACCACAACAAGTATAATATTATGTTAATGGTAGAATGGAGATGGTAGATATTTGGACATTCATTGTGAAATTCTTTCAACTTTTTTTGTACTTGACAATTTTCATATTAAAAATATTGAAACAAAACAAAATTCATACCAATGGCCTTTGAGCAAAAAAAGGCACCTTATGTTAGGGTAAAACTGATAGTTATTATTTGTAAAATTACAAGTTTTGAGAAGAAACCTTGGTTTTAGCCCTTGTTTTTTCTCTCTGCCCTGTCTGTCTCTGATGTTAAAGGAATCAAATATTCTAAATATTGAGATGAAAACTCTCAATGCAAAATAAAAGTGTTAAATGGCATATTTTTATTACATGATTTATAATTCTTTACAAAGTGATACATTTGTATGATTTTAAATAGGCTCATTAAATCAAATTAAATGATTTCACAACAGTGGTGAAGAAAAATAACATAACCCTACTAACCCACATTCCCTACCTGTCAGTTCATTATCACTGCTGCTCAGTATTACTTTCATTCACTCCTCACAGATTCCCTCTCACATTGACATCTGTATCCTTTGGTTGACTAACTAGCATGAGGTTGCTTTCAATCTCAAATCATTGTGAATTCTGCATTATTAAAGATTAACGAAGTTACTACTAAGGTTGACTATTGACTTTAAAATATGCATTATTATTTTTAAAAGTCGTTTTTATCCAGACACCCAAATTTTTAATCATTCTTCTTTTAATATTAGCTACTTATAACCAGGAACATTAATTCATATTTATTACAGATGGTTGGGTTTAGGATTCTGAAATTATAAATATCTGATTATGATCCTTACCCCTCAATTCTAGACTATGTACAAATTTTCTACTATTTATCAGTTGCATTTTATATGAGTATTCTTGCATAAAATGGCAAGATTTTGCTATATCTGATGTAATTCTAAAATTTAGTACCTAAAAATATATAGTCTAGGCCTTCATTGCAGGTACAATGTATTCTGAAGATGGAAAGTTAGGAAAACATTTATAGGCTTTAACAACCAAGTGATAATTATAAAATTCAGCCTATGTGATCCATGTTCTGGGTGCTATAAGAATTGATAAATAAATGAGCAGACACTGAGACTGCAAAAGCAAATCAAAATGAAGAGATTTAAACACTGAATTTGATGTGCACCAGTTTCCCATCAATAACCCTCAGAATAATATTCAACAGACCTTGTTCTAGTGTAACCTAGTTAAAAATGTGGGTGTGTGTGTATACACTTTTCAAGATACATGTGGAGAAAACTAATTCAAATTGACATTTTTTAACTAATCTATAATAAACTACTTGTTCTCCCCAATGAGTAAGGGAAATGATATTTCTAGTGTTTATGCTATAGTGATTATGATTGATTATTCATTAGATTTTCTTTAAAATATGCATTACCATAATCATCTAAAATGTAAAGAAAAATTTTAAACCCAAGGACAATATATTCATCATAATTAAAGAAGTGTTGAGAAAACCCATTGATTCTATAAAGTTTATAATGATCAAGCTACTAGAAACTGAATGTAGAGGCTATAAAGTTTTACAAATTTATTCCTAATCACAACTATAGTTCACTTGTACAAGAATCATTAAGATCAAGTCAGTAATCATTCTGTTTGTGGATAACACATACAAGCCACGTGAGTCAGCTACATTCCTGGCTCAGCAGCACTGATTATGTGAATAGTAAACAGGGAGGCAAGAGGCAAAGCAGAGCCAGAAGAGGGTACTGACCCCGGAAAAACCTTTTATCTGGTGAGTTGGGAAAAGGCTCATGGAATAAACATATCAGTGATATCTGAGTCACATTTTCACATGAGCAATAATAGGAAAACCAACATCAGGGCTTGATGTATTTGAACTTGAATTCATCCCTGTGCATTTGAACTATAGGACAGTTTAATTACCCTCAGAAACAGTTAGATGGCCCCTTCAAGACCAGATAATTGAGGATCATTTAATGAAATAATGAGAGGCTACTGACAAAGGAGTGAGAAAGATTAAGGAAATCCACTTGGGATGATGAGCCACCCTGAAGCTGGCAACACAAGTGTCACCATCCCTAGGCCTGAAGGGACAAACGAATGGTACCAGGACTGCTGTCACTTTATGGGAGAAGCTCTTGGTCAAGAAACGCAGCTGTTTCCAGTTGAAGGTTCAACAGAAGGGAAATGAAAGAATAAGTACAAACACTTCTGTTCTTCTGGTCTCTTGCCAGTTCTTCCAATTGGCTGAATCCTCCTGGGGTACAGAGAACAAGGGGTGCTGCCCACTGAGCACAGCTCTAGAGACAAAGAATTGGAAAATGACCAAGTAACAGTGTGAAAGATGGGTTACAGAGCAAAGGGTATTGAGGGCCTGAAATGGGGTGGAAATTGTTGAAATGATGAAGGATTGCACTTGAAAGTCACTCCAGAAATAAATTTTCTCAGAAGGGTATACTAGTGAATCTGGAGAATGACACAAAGGAAAGAGTCCATGATGATGACAGGTTTTCTATCTTAAGAAAATTGGTGATTATTCTAGGAAAAAAGTAATAAATGCAAAAGGAGGAGGAGTTTTGTTCTGTTTGTTTTTCTTATGGGGAAGGAAGCTAAATAGTTAAAATTAGGATATATGCTAAGTTAGGCATTCGATGTGATACACAGCTAAATGCATTACAACCCTAAAATATTTCTACTTGATATTTTTAGGCACTATATTTTATTCAGTTATACTCTATTTATACCGTGGGAACAAGTTAGAATTCGATAAACCAGTAACTTGTCATCCATTATAAACTTTAGGTAAATCCTCATTCATTAGTAATTCCCTTGTCAAAATGATTACCCAATGGTTAGTCATCCTGTTTTAATTGTAGCATTACTCATTTTATGATACACCAAAAGTCTGCCTTCAAACCAATGCAGATCAACTCCTTTGGGTCCATTTGTGAAGTTCTGAAAAATATTAAGGATGCCTAAATAGAGTGTTGGACTCTTTGAATAAACTAAATTAAAAGCTGACTCTTCCTTAAGCAGAAACTCAGAGCAAAGTTGAGACAGAATTTTAAAATAAAATCTTCTTTTCTATGTTGCCAACAGGAAAAGACTTTTCAGAGATATTCTGGGCAAAAACAAAATAAGGAAAGAAAGAGTATGTGCCAGGGAATGGATACTTGCCCAAACTGCAATATTTTCTTATCCAAAAGCAAAAGGCACTGTGAGTTAGCTGCTGTTTCAGATGAAGATGAGAATTCAAAATTGCCCTAATCTGAATTTTTGTACCTTATCAAAGGAAAATACTCTCAACTTACATTAAGCTTAGAATGTCAAAACTGGAATTTTCCTGATTAATCAATGATTCATTTATGGCTGCAAGACTGTTAAGAAATTTTTAACATGTCTAAGGCCTATGGAGGCATAGATCATGATCTTTTAAACAAATGATGAGAATTTGAGCAATATTACAATATGGACTTCCAGCAGCAAATTTTCTATTTTTTTAATTTAATTGGATATTATTCCCCCAATAACTCCTACACAGTGCAAAAGCATGAACATTTGTTCAAATTTACAAATGACTTCCTGACTTCATCTATCACAGAAGAAATATCTATTTGGATTTGCCTTCAGTAAAAAAATTTTATTTTATTAATATTTTCAGGATAAAGGGTATGTGAGACTCAATAATTTCAAATCAAACAACCTACACAAGTTTAAAAAGGAGGAAAAGAATTTTGTCTGGTAATTATCTTTCATGTTTAAAAAAGGTGTTCAAGATTTGACTACCAGGTATACCATGTATTGTACAAATTAAGAAAAGTATAACAAAACCATTTGTAAACCAAGTGTTTGATATTGACTGAGTACTGTTTATGAAGAAGGATTTCTAACTAAGCTCAGAAGATCAATGGCATTGCTTTTCTATCTTTTAGGACAGATGAACATTTACTGCATCTGTACTAATTGTCATAAAAAGAAGTTTTCAATAATCCACTCAAGCCTATTCTAAAGTTTATGCTAAGACACTTTCAGGAAAATCTTCTTTATAAATTCCCTCATATTTCTAATGCTAGAATGGAGTCACTTCCCTTAATTTTCTCTTAATTGAGATGACTAATAATATTATTTTCTCTGTGAAAATTCTTCAATAACTGAATATCAAGCCCTAAGTTCCATGTGTAAATGACGTTACCATTTTGGGCTGTGCAATAGAAGACTAAACAGTGTGGAAATGGTCCAATGAGGAGGGATAAGCACAGAAGTGAAAAAATAGATTCTGGTCCTCCTTCTAGATAGACCTGAGTAAAGATATGATTTCTTTGTAACTTATTCTTTAATGAAATGGGAATTCATTCATCCAACAAGTATTATAGAGCATATGCTCTGTGCAAGAAACTGGGCCAGACAGTAGTGACAGGGCAATGAACCAAACAGACATGGTTCTTGCCTTAAACAGAATAGGAAGGCTGAACACCTAAAAGAATAATATTATTTTATTATTGTTAAAATAATAATAATGATAACTTTAGTTAAGAAATGAAATAAAGGTGATGGAGTTCAAAGCATATACTAGTATTACAAGAGAATAAAAAAGTGGATATTGATTAATATTTTTCTTACTTTCTTCAAAGTTGTATTGTAATAGGCGATATGTATGAAAACTTAAAACAAATAAAACTCATCATACAAATGAAAAAGAGACTATTATTATCTCCACTTGTGATTAAAATGCACCTGGGCAGTTGTCAGAGTCACCTGACAGGTTAGTCATTACCCACTTAAATTGGTATAGTTAAAATTAAAGCATAATGAACTGCTTCTAATAGACATTAAGTGATTACTTGTTTACCAAAATACTGTGATTCTTTAAAGGTATATTATTTCTACTTATACCATGAAAGAACATGATTAATACAGACACATATGCTTCTTTAAAACACAGAAGGTATGATATCTGTGTTTTCTGAAACAAGACTAATACAATTATACTGAACATAAATTCTTTTAAACACAATGTTGGAACTGCAGAAAAACAGATATGGTTATCTTCTGCTTACTTAAAGTAATTAAATGGCTAAATTCAGTGTTGGAAGATGTTCTGATGTATCACTGTGCAGATTTACAATACTGTTGCCAGTCTCAACTTGTCCCTTCACCCACCAAAGAAAACAGGCCCTGATAATTCTTTCATAGATCAATCAAATACATTGGGTTAGATGTATAGTAGATTCTTAAAGGCACTAAGATTGTAAGCCCTTATAAATGTTCCTAGAAACATCTATCATAGATAATTGATATAATTGTAGTCATCACATAAGAATAAGTTTCTTAAAGCCTACTCTTAGAAACATGTTCAGTTTAATATTATATGCAGTGGGCATTTGCAAATAATAAAATCACTTTTGCTTTAAATGTATTTTGCTTTAAATTTGAATTCCGATTCAAACTAAAGTTCTTTCCAGTAAATCTGATTAACCAGGTTTCATGTGATTACAATTACACTCACAAAAAGGAACGGCTTTTAGTAAACTCATTTATAACCAATGCCAGACCATTTCCCTTAAAATAAATACAAAATATTTTCTTATATGCACTTTCAAATTTTACACAGCCCCAGTCACTAAGCTAAAATTTTACTGATTCTTATGACCTAAGGTTGTAAATATGTTTTCTCCTTGGATTCCCTATCCACAGTGACATAGCAACTGGCCACTGAAAAAAATCCAGGACAAAACAGATGGAGAATAGCTGAGTTCATTAGGCAACATTCCAAGTGTTTGTTTCTGGCAAAAATGTAAGAAAAAAAAATATGCCAAATGAATCCCTAACCATTATGTACTCCCAGCTCTGTGTGAATGTGATAATGATGGTACTTAAATTAATGTGTCCCTCTTTGCTATAGGGCAGGCCTCTGTTATTTCAATCATACATTTGAACATTTACTGCATGTAAATGTCCAACTTTCCTAATATTAGTATCCTTAAGTACTTTTCAGAGAAACTAAAAGAGATAAAGAAATGGCTAGATACATAAATGCTCATACCTAAACTTCAGGCACTGTTCTGAAGATAAATATCTTTAGTCCAAGAGAGAATTTACAAGCTAGGATGCATACTGATATTACAGAAATAGTCTTTTAACTGCAGAACCTTTGATGAGAGTTTATTATTGAAAATCAAAGGAAAAAACATAAAGACCCACTACATTGGTTCTGTGACAAATGGCTTCTCTCATAACACATCATAGAATTGTGACTATTTCAATGGACATGATCTCTGTCCACTTGTCTCCTCATACCAGTGATGCACCTTAGCTCTTTAGAATAATTCAGATTCTTTGTAAATACACATTTTTATCATTAATTGTTTACTATGGATAATAGCACCTAGTGTGTACCCTAAGCATGATGGCATACTAATTTAACATGATTTCTTCTTTTGATAAATTCACTGGGAAAAAATTAAGCATTTTTAATTCTGTACATCAAATTTACCTTAATTCTTCTTCAATCTCATAGGAAAGATGCCTCTCTAGTCAAGACCAATCCGTCAATTTAAACACTCAGGTCTCCTCATATCATCTAGGACTTAATTTCATCTATTATCCTTTCTCTTTGGTACATGTGACCTTTTTCTTCATTATCACCTTCTCTTCAGCCTACAATGAAACCCAAGTCCCTCCTATTTTTAAAATAAAATGACTTTTGCTTTACTTGGGAGGCTCCCACTCCAATACTCCCAATCCACAGCAACTTTTCGCCTCTTTGCTTCTCAATTAAACTTGCCATAATAGCCTACCCTAGCTGTCTTCCTTTTCTTTCTTCCAACACACTACAATAAATTTTTCATGAAAATGCCTTTGCCAAGGTCACCAGTGACCACTGAATGGCTAAATCTAATGGATTATTTAAGAGCTTGTCTTTTTTCTTTCACTCTCAAGATGCCATCTCACCTAGCTCTCTCCTATTTCATTGAACATTCCTTTTATGTCTCTAGCAGGAGGTGATTTTCCTTTTAGTTTTATAAATACTAATTCCTCCAGGGTTCCATCCCCAACTCTTTGCACACTCTGCATGCAGCTCTTGGGGGATTTTGTATAATCTACTGGTTTTATTTGCCATCTATATAATAAAGTCTTCTTGTAACTGCAGTTGTGTTTCTGGCTTCTCAAAGTTTCATGATTCTATGCACATGGTCTATATCATATATTTTGTTTATCTGTCATAACCAAATTCTTCAGCAGATCAAGGAATACTAACCATATTTCTAAAAAAATAAGGTGGCTAAAAAAATGATGAAGCAATCATATCCATTAAAAATAGCAGGATTATGATTAATATCTTGTTCTCATGCATTGCTTGCACATGTATCTTCGTGCTGAAACATTTTGCACATATAATTCACATCTCTGAATAAAGAAAGCTTTATTGCTAATATGATCTTTGGGAGAAACAAAGGACATAAAAAAGAAATAAAGTCATCTTAAATTCTCTTCCTCAGTTCTTATTACCATTAACAAATATTCCTCCTCATCAAATATTCTTAACTCTTTAGCCTGGGAAAGTACATAGCACAAATATCTCTAATTTAACCTTAATACACAAAAGTGTGCCTATCAGCAGTTCACATTTATTTTAAAAGCCGCCAAAATGAAAAATACAGTGTTGAGTTCATTCCCTAAAAAGAAAAACCTAATTCATCAAGATTATGAGCATTACTGAAAGCCCACTATGGGAATGCTGTGGCTGCTTGGAATGGGTTTCATTAACCAACAGTCACCCGTGCTGTGCCCGCTCACGGACTGACTTTCCTATACAGACATGAACAAAACCTGGCTAGTTCCATTTGAAAAACAACCTTATTTTGGAAGGACTACATATCCAGGATATTTCTTGATGTGAGAGCATAGCAAACATCTGAATTTTTGGCTGTTTCATTTGTTTTCACCAAGGAAAATAATCTATATTTAGCCATTTGTTTGTCTTGGACCCACTACAAAAAGCTCTACCATTGATTCTCTCACTCTTTTTATCATAGGTCTTAAAATATCTTTTTAAACATATGTATGAATTACCAATATCAATTACAAGAGAATAACAAGTTAAGTATACCTGATGTTATGAAACTATGTTTGCAGGCAACTTGTTTCAGAATCATCTTGGTGCTTGTTTAAAAACAAAACAAAACAAAACAGATTCCTGGATTCCCCAGAAAATCCATTGGATCAGAATATTTTCAGTGGAACAAGAGTCTGTGTTTTAAAAGAATTCCAAGGTGATCCTAATGTACATGAAAATCAGACATTTTTATTACTTTTACTGAGTTGATTTTGAACAAGAAATCAGAAGGAAGGATTGACAGCAGAGAAGGTTGTCAAAGATGTTTTACTTTTAAAAACTGGGATTCCATTTAGAAAAGGTTCAAGAAGATGTTTACCAATGCTACTTACCTGAGAAAATGTCAAACCAATGAAGGCATTCTATCATGATGTTCTAGAGACTTTGGGGACTAATAAATCACCTTAGTTACTGTCCACATCTTTAAGATCAGCTTGACTGCCTTTGTGCTCTTTAGAGTTAAAATAACAAATTCACTTCACTTCATTCTGCTGTACAAAAAGCTGTCGCTTCAAGCATCCAAGTTGGCCCAGATATAATAATAAGGCCATGCCTTGGAAAGAAAATGAAAAAGAATAAAACATGCACCAAAATTTTACCTCTTCCTCAAAGGAAGCTGTGAATTATGGTTAGAAATAAGCTGATAAAACTCTAAGCGATGCTCTACTTTAAAAACAGCAGCAAGTGGAAACATTTTGGCAACCAAGAGGAAGAACACAAAATTCTCTTAAAAAGGGATCATGATTGAGGGTGAAATTTTCTTACTGGAACAAGAATTTTTGTGTGAATTTAGTTCAACTAACTGCTATTTCACATACATAAATACTACCCTTTCTCAGTCTTCCTCTTGTTCTCTAAGTGCAAATGCTGGTGGCAGCTAATATAACTCTTCTCCAGCACCAAGGAGATATCATAGTAGAAATATGTGAAAGCAGTCTTTTAAACTATGAAATAAAATAATTTTGGAATATGAGTATTTTATCTTACAGCTTTCTTTTTAATTCCTGAAGAACCTTATGACAACATAATTATTTTTCTTCTAATCTTGTGTAAGAAATTAATAAAGGATCATATTAGAAAAAAATTCATAGCAACTCCATGTTTGAGCCATAGATTCCTCATATGTAAAATGGAGACAGTCTTTTCTGTTTCACAGGTATCATGCTCCTGAGTTTCTAATGGCAGTAGGTGTATCAGTTACAAATTGCTGTATAACAAGGGGTCTGAACAAAACTCATGTATTAACTTAGTACTCTGCTTAGGACTGGGTTTAGCTGAGGGTTCTCTAATGATCTCCCCGATGGTCACTCATGAAAGGGATTTAGTGGGCTTGGATGGTCGACAGTAATCTCACTCAGAAGTCTGCTGGTTTAGTGAGACATTGGTTCTTGGCATTTTTGCTCTTCTTCACATGATTTCTCCAGCATGTTCCAAGAGAGCGAGTCACAATGTATAAGCACCTATCAAGCATCTTCTTGGATCCATATCCAAGGGACCAAAGTGAGTCACATGGCCAAGCCCAGAGTCATTGTGGAAGGAGGCTGTACAAAGATGTAGATGCCAGAGGTATGATTCCTCAGGGATGATTATTATCACAGTTGACCAAAAATGCATTATACTTGATTTGTAAACTATAAAGAATTATACAAATAAAATAATCATAGTATTGAAAGTAGTAAAAAAATAAACAATAATTAAACAGTAAATTTAGACTAAGTTTATCAGTGCTTCCCGCAGTGACCTTGTTTGCTACCATGTAGTAAATTTTATTGATTTAAATTTCATCATTTCTTAAAATGTCCTTTGAAGTCACATTAATGGAGATATATTTGGAGTACATATCTTCTCAAGAGTAAATGGAAGGACCAAAAGGTAGGCAGACAGAAAAAGATAGCTATATTTAATAAATCAAAAAAGAAAAGAAGTTAGACAAATAATTACAAACTCAAGAAAAAAGATGTTAGAAGTAGAGATATATGATTTATCAATTTTTAAACATGGAATGATTAATGTCACAGACTCAGATGAAAATTGAGAGACTGTCCAACTTTTCTAGAAGGTCATTTCAAAAAAAATTGAAAAATAAACCCATGCTTTAAAAAAAAATTGCGAAAGGAAAAGAACCGCATTCATCTTGTCCTTTAATTCTACTCAGTAGTTAATAACTCTCACTGAGGGAAAGACCTTCTTGTGTCTAACCTAAGCTCTGCATGCTAAAACATGAGCTATATTTTATCTTTGCTCCTGTCCTTGGACAACCTGCATGAAAACTGGTTATCTCCTTTTCACAGTCACGTAACCCTCCACACACTTGAGGGCTGTTCTTATAACATCTCTTATTCTTCTCTTCCTTGGGTTAAATTGCAGTTTCCTGAACTGTTTTTCAAAATGTTTCATTTTCAAATTTTTGAAACCCTCACTACATTTCTAAATCCTCTAAAAAATGTCAACACTCATCTCTGGGGAGTGAGGCTCCTTCATCCTAGGCTGTGATTAACCAGAGACAACTATAATGCAGTCAACCTCTACAATATTAGATTTTCTTGAAGATTTAAAAAATTGGTACATTTTCTTATAACTAACTTAAAATAACTAGTATGAAATATGGTGATCAAGTAGTAATTAGGCTAGCAGTAATTGCAGGTGTTTTGGCACTTTAATTTTAAACATTCACATATACTGGCATTTTTACTAACAGCGCTATGTACTTGACTGATGTGTAGCTTCTCAGCCACTATGACTCCTGTCCTAGATGTTCACTTTTACTCATGCAGAATGAACCTGAGCATTCCATTTTAAAAAGTTTGTTCAACTTTCAAGGCCATTTAGAATTAGAATCTATCTTCTCACTTCCAAAACAACTTTTCCATGTTTGGCTAAGGCCAAAATATAAATTTATTATTGTGATTGAGAGAGCCATGAGTTCCTGAGGAGCTGTGAGAAGGGCAGTTTTCTAGGGAGTATTACTATGCACCAGAGCAAGAAACAGTCATATGTTTTGAAGGATCATCTAATTTAATTTTAATAATAATAAAAAATTACTACTAACACATACTGAACATTTACTATGTACCATATACTGTGCTATGTGATTCACATGAATTATTATTTTATTCTTAGAAAAACACAACGCTGTAGTAGGTATTCATACTGTTCTCATTTTACAAGTGAGGCAGTGCCGTCCTATGGGGAGGTTCAGTGACTTGCTTACAGCTACACATTTTATAAGTGTCAGTGTCTGAATTCAAATTCAGGGCAGACTGTAGAAGCTGAACACCTAATCCTTAAGTAAAACTTACTGTACAACTGTCACAAAACAATATCCTAAGAGTTGCTGGATCTAATTTTTAGGTGACAAAATTGAAGCAGGGGATGTTTAAATTAACTTGTCTAAGATCCCTCCATAAATAGCAAATCTACGATTTGAATCCAGGATAGTCTGACTTCAGGATAAAACAAAAAACAATAGTAAGATACCTGTAGTCCCAGAAAGTACATATTTTCAAATATGAATTAAGTTTTGTAAAAAAAAAAACAACAGAAACAATGATACCTCTATGATAAACAGTTGTTAAAGTACTCTTGAATGTATGTTCTCACTATAACTCCCACTTAAGGAAGCATGCACACTGCATCTGACATGACAGTCTGCTCCAAAACTTAGTGTCTTACAACAGTCATTTGTTTTGCTGGTGGATCTGCAGTTTTGAGAGGAACAGGCCACTTCTGGTCCACGTGGCATAAGCTGTTGGACATTTAAATAGGGACTAGACAGCCCACTTTCAAGATGGTTCTATAGGTGCAGACTGTCAGCTAAGATTGCAGACTGGGATACTGAGCCCTCCATGCACTGCATGGGCTTCCTCATGGCATGCTAGTGGGATTCGAAAAGCGAGCATCCTGAGAGAGCTACACAGAAATTGTATTATTTTTTATGGTCTAGCCTGGGAAGTCACATAGTGACACTTTGCTGTAGTCACAAATCGGCCCGCCCCTATTCAAAGGAAGGGAACACAAACACCCACCTGTTGATGGACGGAGTATCAAAGCAATAAAGTGATTTTATCTTTGTGCTCCTTTTACTTTAAAAGCTGTGGTCCTTTGACTCCAATGAATAACTTTACTCCTGCCTCCAATTCTTGAATCACCTCTGTCTCTAGCAGAGAGGATGCACAGAGCCCTAGTTAAGCAGTTCAGCAGTTTCATGATGAGCCAGTCTTGCAGGCCTGTAGAAATGATGCTCTTTGAAGAACACTTATCCTGGAAGTTAGGAGATCCGAGATCCAGTTCCAGGAAGTTCTGCCAACGTGATATGTGTTCCAAGCCTCTACAGAGCTCGGTTCTCTTATCTGTAAAATGAGGGACTTGGTCCAGATGACCTTGATGTCCTCTAAGATTTATGATCAGAGTAACTCTTTTCCCATCTATTCTCCCAAGAAATGTCTCATACCTCATACCCTAATGCCCATCCAGGTGTATGATTTTTCTGTCTCTGAAAATCCACCTCTGTGACCAGGCAACTATTCCCTGTTCCTGCAAACTTCTTAGAGGGCAACCTGCCTTCCAGGATTTCCATCACGTGTACCTGTCATTCAGCTGCCCTGCCTGACTAGGAAGCCAAAACTGATCCAGATAAGGTTCTAGCTACCTGCCCCTTCTGTGGACTGACTTGCTAGAGACTTATCCTCAGACTCTTGCATGGGAATAAAATGCATCACCTATGGGAAAGTGACTATAAGTCCCTAGAATACCAGAGCTGGTCCTTGATTCCCTCTCCTTTTCCCTCACGTGACCAAGAAATTTCCAGTAGAATCCCGATTTTCTGGCTTAGAATTTTCCATTGCCATCTGATCCTGGCTTCCCATGCTTACTCTGCATGCCTTTCTCTTTTCATAGCTGTCTTTAACAAAAGGACTCAGGGAGTTCTTGTATTTTTCATCTCAATTTTTGCTTCTTCTACAAAAATAGCAAAACCTTTCCACAAGATCTTCCGTAAGTCAGCTTGAAAACTCCTATTATGTATGATATGCTTTGATGGGAGTTTTAGACATATAAAACTAATTTAAGTGTCAGCAATATTATTTCTAATATTCATGTAGACACACTGTTCATCTGATAGTAAAAATGGCACACAGAAGGTAAGGAATCGTTGTGTGGGAGTAAGGATTGCCTAAGAAAACACTGCAATTCATGCTGAATACCCATATTTATTTGACTGGCATTTTGTTAACAATTACAATAGTTTTACTTGTCATTGAAGGGGAATAAAAGCAGAATACTAGCTTTATTGTACAAAGATTCATCAAATCTATTATCTGGTGAGTATAATAATCATTTTTTAATTATCTTTTTTAAAATTAATATATCAGAAGTATCTACAGGGCACTAAATATGCTGAAGTACAAATTATTGAAACACATGAATATTACCCCTCAGTATCCTTACAATGCCACAGAACAACCTCAATCATACTTATAAGCATTGTATAAGATAATGATCATACCCAAAGATTTTTCTGAATTATTAAACTTACTTCACATGATCAAATTAATAAAGTTTTGATACTTCCTTGATTTTTTTTTATTTGTGGAATGTGGAGTCAAACCTGAATGTAATAATTCAATCAATATCAAGGATAATAAAAAGATGTACCTTTTCCTTTGTTCTTATACTCCACATATGAGTGAAATCAGTGGGGGGTGGGGGAAAGGGGAGGGCTGTGCAATACAGAGAAGACAAGTAGTGATTCTACAACATTTTACTACGCTGATGGACAGTGACTGTAATGGGGTTTGTGGGGGAGACTTGGTGTAGGGGAGAGCCTAGTAAACATAATGTTCTTCATGTAATAGTAGATTAATGATAACAAAATAGAAAAAAATAAAATAAATAAAAAATAAAAGATGTTCCATCTCCCTATTTATTTAAGTCACTTCACAATTTTTATAAAGTTTTATGTTTCTCTCCATAAATATCTTGCACATATTTTGTTTACCCCTTGGTGCTTTATAGTTTTTTGTTGCTATTGTCAACAAAACTAAAACATTTATTTAAAAATATTAAAATTTAATTTTTATAGAGAGGCTATGAATTTTATATATTGATCACATGGTCAGTAAAGTTGTTCAACTCTCTTATTAGATCTAAAATTGTGTGCATTCTATTGGATATTATAAGTGCAAAGTTTGATTATATGTGAATTATATTTTTATTTCTAATCTTTGGTACCTTTTGTTTTGTTTATATTTATTTTCTCATTCCCCTCACTAAGGTCTCAGCACTATAAATAAATAAAGTGAAGTGGTTCCTAGGAAAATGCAAATGGAAGCAATGAGTAGATATATTGCTGAACCATGAAAAATGACTAATGTATTTAATGACACTGGCAGCTGGCAAGTTGTGAGGAAATGGAAACTCTTACACACTGATTGTGGAAGGGCAAGTTGTTATGTTAAGCAGATGAATTTACCAGTGTTTATTGAGGTGAAAGTGGCACATACCCCATCACTTAGCAGTTCTATTTCTAAGTATTTATCTTTGAGAAACTCACACACCTGAGCAAGTATGGTGATTATTACACTATTTTTAATAGTAAAAGTGTGAAACTAATCTATTTCAGTAGCATAGATAAACTGTGGATTATCCATTCAATCACCTACTATATCACAGAATTAATAAAGATCCACTCTCAAAAATAAATCTCAAAAATAAAATGTTATATAAAATGTAAGATTCAAAGAAGTAGAATACATGTTATTTATACAAATTCTTAAAATTACGCAGAACTAGACTATATGTTGTATCTCTTTTTTGTAAGTATATCTATATGTTAAAAATTCCTGCATGGGAATGAAATGCATCACCTATAGGAAAGTGATTATTTTTGGTAAGGAAGGAAAAAAGAATGAGGTTGTAGGACTTTAGCTGTGGCTGTAACAATTTACTTTTTAAACAAAATAAACAACAACAAAAAACCTGAAACAAATATGACACAGTATTAATATAAATTAATTCTGGATAGGCAGAAGTGTGCATTATACATATTCACTGTTTTTCTATATTTTGAAAATCTCACAATTACAAAAAAAAACTTAGAACACATAAATTGTACTATTCTGTCAAAATACATGACAAGCAGGACCCTATAATTAGAATCATAACTTGGTTTTGTGTGAGTCCTTTATTTTCCATAAGAATATGATGGTAAGGCAGTACAATTTTATGAATACCCTATTTGGATAGGGATTGGAATAACATGAAAAGGCAGATCCACGCAAAAGGGACTGCCTTCTTTCTCAGGTCAACTAGGCCCTAATTATACAGAAAATACAGAGCAAGTGTTATTTTGTCTGTTTTTTTTTTTCTTGTGGATATGTCTTCCTGTTGTTCAAAATAACTAGTTATTTGAATTAAAAAACTGACTTGAGGATTAAAACTTCAGTATTTTCATTTGTCAGATTAAAATAAAAAGACTTCTTATGTGTATTTTATATTATACTTTATAGGTAAAATAAAGTTGCATTATTTAATTGTTTTTACTGAAAACTTAATGCAAAACATTGCTATGATTTTATAGATTCTCATCAAACTTTGGACAAATTTCTTCAAATAAAAACCAAATACTTTTTGTACTTAATTCTCTTTAATAGCTACCTAGAGAAGAAAGAGTGAGTCAGCATTCCCAATTCAGTTTTTTGCCTTAATTCCAACTTTACAGTTTAAGGATTTCCCATCTGCCAATGCAGTCATTTTCTAAGATGGCATTATTTCTTACAACACTTATGTCACATTGAATTTCATGATGTATGTAAGTGTGAAAATCTTTTTGATGACCAACATAGTAAAAAAAAAGAAGAATCTTAGTAGAAATTAAAAATTTATATTATCTTACCATAGTATACCAGAATATTAGAATATGGTGTACCAATGCAGAATAGCCAATTCCCAGTAACTCAATGAATCAAGGATGCAATTAAAAAAAAAACTATTCAGTTGTTTAAATAGGTTTTGGTATGGAAAAATTGGGAAAGCTCTGTGTTGTGTGTGGCTCTCCCACTTTCTACATCTTATGTTAGTAATACTAACGTGCAAAAATAAGTGAATAGTGCATCCACAAATCAAGACTCTATATTATCTATTTCTCACTATCTTTTAGATGTTTAAAGTCCATGTATTTGCCTGTCCTCCAAAAAAGCATTAAGTAACATAGTGAAAGCTAAGAAAAGATATTCTAAGTGTGAATAAAGTTTCAAGTTCAGCTGGAACATTCATCTCCTTTGCCAGTCTTCTAAATAGCCATTTCAGTGAAAAAGCAATCACTAGATGTGGCATGTATTTCCAGAAGTATTCTACTTCAAATCTCATAACTGGTATCTTTCATCTTCATTAGTGTTTCACATTTATAAATTAAACAGCCAGTGTTTGTTTTCACTTGTGTTTTGACCTGTGTCCCAGAATTTAAAGTGTTCATTGGAAGGCATCTTAACTATCTGCTGAGAAACAGAAAGTCTAGTATAATTACCTAATAATATAAAAAAGGAGAATAATAAATCAAAATATGCATATATTATTATTTTTGACAGAAAAAGCGCCTTAACACCTTAACATCTTCTTTCTTAAATCTTGGTCATCTTAACTAAGAGCTGTAACCAAGGATTACTGAGACAAATTCAGTAAGAATTTCTGTTTTATTCAAGCAGCAGATTACCTGCTTTTAAAACACCAAATTTGAATGTGAACTTTTTAATTTGCCACACAGCACCCAACACCCACTAGTATCTTACTATAAGCCACTGCCTGTTATTTACCTGACCCCAAAAACACAACCTCAAACTAAACTGATATTCTGCACCTCTATATATCCATAGTTCACTAAAAATCATTTCTGCTAATTGTGTATTGCTATATAGGCTTTATGCTATGATCTCCATTACTTTAAAAAGTTTAGAAAACCAGTTTCACTAATTTGGATGAATCAGAAAAATAAAATAACTTCAATTATATCTGCTTAATAGTTTACTCCATTTTTTACTACACACTTACTGTCCACACTGACACATTTTATACTCTCTAGTAATACTGAGCATAGAGTTCTATGAAATATAGCATATGACTATGCCTTCATAACATCTTGTCTCCAGATTAGAGCCTACATCATGACTGCCATCTCCAATCTATTCACTTGGTAGATGCAAATTAATACACAAATATCAAGACCACTTTCATTTGTCAAAGATCTCAATTGTCAAGAGCTATTGGACTGTCACAGGCAGACTGAGTTGATCCAAGCAGCATTAATAATATGCATACTTTTTCATGATTACATTGCAGTGATTTGGTTACATTGCTATCCATTTATTAAGCTGTGAGCACCATCAAAGCACTAACATCCAAAATGTTTTGAGCAATGTTTGGGACATAGTAAATGTTCAATAAATATTTTTCAAAAAAAAAAGAAGGAATAAATTGTTGCATAAATACCATTTTCAATTTTCCAGGTCACTTAGATAATTATAATAATAACGCATTTAAGAAAACTTGATTCTGAAACTAGACTGCTTAGGTGCTAATTCTGATTTGATTACAACTAGCTGTGTAAACATGGGTGAGTTACTTAGCCTCTCTGACCTCAGTTTTCTCATCTGGAAAATGACTATAAAATAGTATCTTCCTCAAGAGTTATGATGAAGACCAACTGAGTAAATACATTTTAAAAACTCAGAACAGTCCCTAACACATAGAAGTGCTCAGCAAATGTTTGCTATTTTTATTACTGGATCTAGGCATAGAAATAATTCCTTTTTATGGGCACCATGAACATGCTATTCATAAAGGGAAACAGAAAATATATATATATATATATATATATATATATATATATATATATACATGCACACATATATATATACACACACATAGTTAATCCTTATATAGTTTATATATATATGTATATGAACTACAGTTTCATAAAAAGAATATTACATGACCACATTGTTCTAATAAAGTTTCTATAGTTGTGATTAATAAAAATATCAGTATTTTATATTCACTTTTAAGAAATAATGCCCGTCTGAATATCAACAATGTTTCATTCACTAAATTTGTACTTATATGGTTACAAGAATAAAATGTATGTTATAATAAAAACTTAGCTATGTAAAACATAACCTTCAAAGCCCTAGAGTAAAATTTAGGGGTAGAATCAGTCTTCTGTGCACTTTCAGTTTTTAGATCAACACTTAGGATATCTATTTCCATCAGTACAGTAGATTATATACCCCACATGATCTTCTTTGCTGAAGAATTAAAATTATATATAGTTATTTTATATGTTATTTTGAACACATCACTGAGCTCATGTAGAAAATGTAGTGAGAACTGTGGAAGGTGAGAAAATGCCAAAGATGATTATACCCAGTTTTTGTCAAAAAACTTTAACTTTCTGTTTTTGATAACTGGACGGAGAGACAAGATTAGTAAAGCCTTCACAATGCACAGAGAGGGAAAACCTTACATAGAAGATTAAATATAAGAGAAAAGAGCCCTTCTACTTGGAAAGGTATGTCAAAGAACATGACAGCCTGCCCCTGGATATAGGTGAAGAGAAAAATAAACTCCTGAGAATCTGTAACTACAGACTAGCTTTCCCACAGGTTTGCAGCTGGAATTCACACTCTACATTCAGTCCCAAAGTCCTCAGGCGGAGAATTTAAAGATGTCCTGAGCTGGTGCAATGCCAGATGTCTGGCAGAAACAAATGTAAATCCTCTCTAGAGCTCAACTTCAAACCAAACCTCAAAGAATTCCCACAAATAAAATTCCAAGAGAAATGAAGAGTTCGCAGTCAAAATTCACAACCTGCACAAAACGAAAGCAACAGTTGATAAGAACCAGCAGAGTATAATATGTAGATAAACAGATGAGGAAGGAAAGAAAGGAGGGGGGGAGAGAGAGAGAGAAAGAAGAGATAGATGATATAAAAATTAAAAGACAACTGATTCTGAAATTATCATGTACTTATTTACCACACTTAAAGCAAGTCAATCCCTAAGTAAGTGATGTTTGATATTATAACCAGGAATCAAGCAGAACTGAGAAATTTCAGATTTACAGAAATGAAAAATAAAACTATAAAAATGTATTTGACAAATCAAGTAAAAGCATTAGTTTAAGGGAAAGTTAGTGAATTGCAATAAACATTCTATCCAGAATATGATGTAAAGAGTCAAAGAGAAGGAAAATATGAAAACGAGGGACAAAAGTCTAATGGATGTACAATTGTATGTCAAAAAGCAGCCAGTAGGAGGATTCAAGATGGCGGCGTGAGAGGTGATAGAGAGATTTCCCTCCAAAACCACAAATAGTATGAAAATATAGTTGATTGCTACAACTAACTCTAAAACAGCAACAAGAAAGAAGGCTGAACCAGACTGCATGCAGACCTCACGAAAAGAGCAGACCTCACAAACACAGGATAACATACAAAAGCTTTTATCAGACGGGACCCAAGCCCTTCCCCCACCCCAGCTCACCAGCGGGAGGAAGAGAAACGGAGAGGTGGAGTGGGTGGAAGCCTAGAACTGCTGAACACCTAGCCCTGGAGATCTGCTTTGGGAGCAGAAACCTACACTGTGTGGTGCTCTGGACATTGGGGAGCTCAGACAGGTGAAGTGCTTGAGAGACAGATTGCATCCATTTGTGGAGGAGGGGATCCACACCCAGCCGCTCTGTGACAAAGGAAAGGTAGGTGGTTTGAGAGGCTTCTGAGCAGCTAGAGGGCTGCTGAAGGAGAAGGGTTTGCACTGAGCTTGCTGTGCAGGAGAGGGGAGAGCTGGACAAGGTTGTCTGGGAGCACTCTGCCCAGCTGGTTGGGAACTTTAAGGAGATTCAGGTGCCCCATCCCCCTGGCAACCTACTCAGATCTGAGGACCCCCACTGTGATATGCAGCCTGCTGCACCTTCCTCCTAACCTACTCAAAAAAGCAGTCAAAGGAAACACAAAAGAGTACAGATTAAAACACTAACATATAAAGAATGGAGGAGGAATAAGAAGAGAGAAAAATAAAGATTCATCAGACTGTGTTTATAATAGTTTAATAAGAGAGTTAAGTTTGATGGTTAGATAGTAAAGAAGCCACCCTTGAACCTTTGGTAACCACAAATCTAAAGCCTGCAATGGCAATAAGTACATACCTTTCGATAACCACCATAAATATAAATGGTCTGAATGCACCAATCAAAAGACATAGAGTCATTGAATAGATTAAAAAACAAGACCTGTCTATATGCTGCCTACAAAAGACTCAATTCAAACCCAAAGACATGCACAGACTAAAACTAAAGGGATGGAACAAACAGGGAGAAAAAGCAGGGAGTTGCAGTACTTGTATCAGACAAAATAGACTTCAAAACAAAGAAAGTCACAAGAGACAAAGAAGGACATTACATAATGATAAAGGGGTCAGTCCAACAAGAGGATGTAAATATTATAAATATATATGCATCCAACACACATATGTGAAACAAGTACTAACAGAATTAAAGGGGGAAATAGAATGCAATGCATTCATTTTAGGAGACATCAACACACCACTCACTCCAAAGGAAAGATCAACCAGACAGAAAATAAGTAGAGACAGAGGCACTGAACAATGCATTAGAACAGATGGACCTAACAGACATCTACAGAACACTCCAAAAGCAGCAGTATACACATTCTTCTCAAGTGCACATGGAACATTTTCAAGAATAGAGCATATACTAGGCAACAAAAAGAGCCTCAGTAAATTCAAAAAGATTGAAATTGTACCAACCAGCTTCTCAGTTCACAAAGGTATGAAATTAGAAATAAATTACACAAAGAAAATGAAAAAACCCACAAACACATGGAAGCTTAATAACATGCTCCTAAATAATCAATGGATCAATGACCAAATAAAAACAGAGATCAAGCAATATATGGAGAAAAATGACGACAATAACTCAACAACACAAAATCTGTTTGATGTAGCAAAGGCCGTGCTAAGAGGGAAATATATTTCAATACAGGCATACCTCAGAAAAGAAGAACAATCCCAAATGAACAGCCTAAACTCAAAATTAATGAAACTAGAAAAGGAAGAACAAATGAGGCCCAAAGTCAGTAGAAGGAGGGACATAATAAAGATTACAGCACAAATAAATAAAATCAAGAAGCATAAAACAACAGAGAGATTCAATGAAAGCAAGAGATGGTTCTTCGAGAAAATTAATAAAATAGATAAACCCCTAGCCAGACTAATCCAGAAAAAAAGAGAGTCTACACTCACAAACAGAATCAGAAATGAGAAAGGAAAAATCACCATGGACACCACAGAAATACAAATAATTATGAAAGAATACTATGAAAAATTATATGGTAACAAACTGGATAACCTAGAAGAAATGGACAACTTTCTAGAAAAAAATACAACCTTCCAGAGCTGACCCAGGAAGAAACAGAAAATCTCAATAGACCAATTACCAGCAAAGAAATTGAATTGGTAATCAAAAAACTACTTAAGAACAAAACTTCTGGACCAGATGGTTTCACTGGTGAATTTTATAAAACATTTAGTGAGCACTTAATACCCATCCTCCTTAAAGTTTTCCAAAAAGTAGAAGAGGAGGGCCTACATCAGTCTAGTAACAAAACCAGGCAAAGACACAACAAAAAAAGAAAATTACAGACCAATATGCCTGATGAACATAGATGCAAAAATACTCAACAAAATATTAGCAAACCAAATTTAAAAATACATCAAAAAGATCATCCATCATGATCAAGTGGGATTCATCCCAGGGATGCAAGGATGGTACAACATTCAAAAATCCATGAACATCACCCACTACATCAACAAAAAGAAGGACAAAAACTGCACGATCATCTCCATAGATGCTGAAAAAGCATTTCACAAAATTCAACATCCATTCATGATAAAAACTCTCAGCAAAATGGGTATAGAGAACAAATACCTCAACATAATAAAGGCCATATATGAAAAACCCACAGCCAACATTATACTTAACAGCAAGAAGCTGAAAGCTTTTCCTTTAAGATCAGGAACAATACAAAGATGCCCACTCTTTCTGCTTTTATTCAACATAGTTCTGGAAGTCCTAGCCACTGCAATCAGACAACACAAAGAAATAAAAGGCATTCAGATTGGCAAGGAAGAAGTCAAACTGTCCCTCTTTGCAGATGACATGATATTGTACATAAAAAACCCTAAAGAATACACTCCAAAACTATTAGATCTAATATCTGAATCCAGCAAAGTTGTGGGATACAAAATTAATACACAGAAATCTGTTGCATTCCTATACACTAAAGATGAACTAGCAGAAAGAGAAATCAGGAAAACAATTCCATTCACAATTGCATCAAAAAGAATAAAATACATAGGAATAAACCTAACCAAGGAAGTGAAAGACCTATAATATAACCTGAAAACTATGGGACACTCATAAAAGAAATTAAAGAGGATACTAATAAATGGAAATTCATCCCATGCTCTTGGCTAGGAAGAATTAATATCATCAAAATAGCCATTCTGCCTAAAGCAATCTACAGATTCAATGCAATCCCTATCAAAATACCAACAGCATTCTTCAATGAACTAGAAAAAATAGTTCTAAAATTCATATGGAACCACATAAGACCCTGAATAGCCAAAGCAATTGTGAGAAGGAAGAATAAAGCAGGGGGAATTATGCTCCCTGACTTCAAGCTCTACTACAAAGCCACAGTAATCAAGATAATTTGGTACTGGCACAAGAACAGACTCATAGACCAGTGGAACAGACTAGAGAGTCCAGATATAAACCCAAGCATATATGGTCAATTAATACATGACAAAGGAGCCATGGGTATACAATGGGGAAATTACAGCCTCTTCAACAGCTGGTGTTGGCACAACTGGACAGCTACATGTAAGAGAATGAAACTAGATAATTGTCTATACACAAAAGTAAACTCAAAATGGATCAAAGACCTGAATATAAGGCATGAAACCATAAAACTCTTAGAAAAAAAATAGGCAAAAATCTCTTGGACATAAACATGAGCAACTTCTTCATGAACATACCTCCCTGGGCAAGGGAAATAAAATCAAAAATGAACAAGTGGGACTATATTAAGCTGAAAAACTTCTGTACAGCAAAAGACACCATCAGTAGAACAAAAAGGTACCCTACAGTATGGGAGAATATATTTGTAAATGAGAGATCTGATAAAAGCTTGACATTCAAAATATATAAAGAGCTCACCCACCTCAACAAACAAAAAGCAAATAATCCAATTAATAAATGGGTAGAGGTGCTGAACAGACAGTTCTCCAAAGAAGAAATTCAGATGGCTAACAGACACATGAAAAGATGCTCCACCTCGCTAGTCATCAGAGAAATGCAAATTAAAACCACAATGAGATATCACCTCACACCAGTTAGGATCACAACCATCCAAAAGACAAACAACAACACATGTTGGCGAGTTTGTGGAGAAAGGGGGACCCTCCTACACTGCTGGTGGGAATGTAAATTAGTTCAACCATTGTGGAAAGCAGTACGGGGGTTCCTCAAAAACTAAAAATAGAAATGCTATTTGACCCAGGAATTTCACTCTTAGGAATTTACCCTAAGAATATAGCATCACAGTTTGAAAAATACATATGCACTCCTACATTTATTGCAGCATTATTTACAATAGCCAAGAAATGGAAGCAGCCTAAGTGTCCATCAGTAGATGAATGGATAAAGCAGATGTGATCCATATACACAATGGAATACTACTCAGCCATAAGAAAGAAACAAATCCTACTATTTGCAACAACATGGATGGAGCTAGAGGGTATTATGCTCAGTGAAATAAGCCAGGTGGAGGAAGACAAGTATCAAATGATTTCCCTCATCTGTGTAGTATAAGAACAAAGAAAAAACTGAAGGAACAAAACAGCAGCAGAATCACAGAACCCAAGAATGGACTAACAGTTGCCAAAAGGAAAGGGACTGGGGCAGATGGGTGGGAGGGAGGGTTAACGGGGAAAACAGGGAATGACGATTAGCACACATGATGTAGGGGGGTGGGCGCAGGGAGGGCAGTATATACAGAGAAGACAAGTAATGATTCTATAGCATCTACTACACTGATGTACAGTGACTGTAATGGGGTGTGTAGAGGGGACTTGGTAATAGGGGGAGTCTAGTAACCATAATGTTGTTCAAGTAATTGTACATTAATGATATCAAAATTTTAAAAAAAAGCAGCCAGTGCAGAGAGGGGAGCAAGTGCTATTCAAGAGAGAATGCTGAAGATTTCCAAGATACTTGTTGAAAGACTCAACCCTCAAATCCAGAATGCTCAATAAATTCTTAGTGAAGAACAAAAAGAAATATACTCTTAAAAAAATCACAGTACAATAAAAATTACCAAAATGAATGGGAACATCTTAATGTCTGCCAGAGAGGAAAACACAGATAATCTTCAAAAGAATGGTTATTAAAATAATTGCTGGTGTCTGAACAACAACAGAAGCCTGGAAAAGAATGGGTCCCTTGGTTTACTGAGGGCAAATAATTGTCAACACAATTCTATTTTCAGCATTGCAGATTTCAAGTCATTTTCAAATAAGCAATAATTTAGAAACTACATTACTAAAAGTCTCCTACTAAAAGAAATTTTCATTTATATCATTCAGGCCAAAGAAAATTATACCAAATGTAAGATTTGAGATGTAAATGAATGATAAAATGACATAGTGGTAATCATGTGAACAAATCTAAACAAATACTAATTGTATAAATTACCAATAAAATTCACCAATTGCATGTTTGTGTGGGCTTGCTAGGTAAATAGGGTAGAATTAAAATACTGAACAATACTAGATAAGTTGTTATATGACAAAGGTAACAAATTCTAAGGTATTTGATTTATTGCAGAAAGGAGTAAGGACATGGCCTAATAATTTGGAAACTTCAAGTAAAGGATGCACATTATTATGTACTGAGGTAACCACTAGAGTAATAGCCACAAACCACATAACTTTCAAACATTAGAGGAGAAAGATATAATAAGAAAAGTAAATTGATGGGTAGAGGGGTGAGGGGACAGTGGTGAAAATAGCAACAATTAACATGGATTAATTTTGAAATATTATGTTGAAGTAATGTCAAAGAAAAATAAATATATGATTTCATATATTTAAATTCCACAAAAGGCCAACCCTAAACCATATACTCTTTAGGGATTTTATTTGGAGGGGCAGATGGTGGCATGAGATGGGAAAGGGGGACATGGAAGGTTTCTAATATACAAGTAACATTCCATTTCTTAATTTCAGTGATAGAGGAATGTGTTTGTCATTTTTCTTAAAGCATGCATGTAATTTTATACTTTTACTGGTATGGTATGCCTCACAATAAAAACATTTTACTATCAGAATTCTTTATACAGCAAATTTAATTCCACTGAGATTTTTCCTGATAGAACTGACTGGAACGTGTTGATGCAGTGACTCCTGTCCCTGATATTTAATTACTCAGCAAAGCCCACAACTACTTTATTTGTGTTATCAGTAGAAGTAATTATGGGATATTTAGATGGAGCATCTGAAAGGCCGGCACCTTAAACAAATCATTTGTCTTAGACAAAATTGGCTGGTACAGGAAAAGCAGCTGAGATTTGGGAAGCCTTCCCTGAGATTTCCTTTCCAGGGATGAGCACACCTGTCCATGTCATTATCTGTTTCCAGGCTCCCAGCCTGATGCTCTCATGGAAGGTCAGTGGCTCTCATTTGTGCAACCTTTACATCTTGGCAAATGTCAGGCATGCAGGACTCTTCATCTCTGGCATTTATGGGGTGTGGAAAAGAAGCTACAGTAAATCAGGCTGACTAAATTCCCCAATCCCATCTGGTGTTGCTGCATAGATAGATGCCATCATGTTTTAAAAAAGAAATCTGACTGGCAATAGTGTGTCTTGAATCACGGAATGTGTGAGCTGGTCACCCAAATAAGAAGGAGAGGAAAAAATCACTGAAAGCTTTTATAATTCTGAGCTATTTTCATTTGATGCCATTTTATAAATCATATGTTCCCCTGGTGCTATAAAACGAAATACACAGCATAGAACTAGGTAGTAGAAAAGCCTGTGGCTTTCCACAATAGTTTCAACACGGCAACTGCTATGTGAGGTTTCTTTCACATTTTAAACATTTTGCAAAACTCATACTGGTTTCTGTCAATTTCCTCATCTTTATTGTCTTGATCAGCAAGTACCTTTCAAGTTTCAAAACACTCTTTCATTAACATTCTGTGCTGTGTACAAGTGTGAAGAGAGTTTTACAAACACCATCAGTTTAGAGCTCACACAAATCAGGGAAATTGAAAGATACCAGATTCAACCCTGTCTTGCAACCTGCTCACCCAAGAAAATTATCCCTCTTTATCGTATCTGCACAACCCTCTGGCTCAAATGTCACAGTAACAACTATGAATGCTCAAAATGCATTAGGGGCTGATTATATAAACTAAGGAAATTATGTTCTGTAGTGCCTTAATGAAATCAGGTTCTCTCTTGCACTCTGTTATTGAATAGCTGATTTGGAGGCAGTAGAACAAAATACAAGCAAAGAATAGCAATAATTCTTCTTTTTCCCAAAAAGTTAGTCTCAAATCCAGCTCTAAACAAATGTCAGTGACAGGTGAGATAAAGAAAGTAAATTTGCAATCATTCAAGAGGCTGCACTCAGTACCAGCGGGATTGTACAAAAATGGGGCCCCAACCACTCAACGTGGATTTCCTTCCAAGTCAGACTTTATGGCTGGGCAATTAGCACAAAATGAAGACAATTTGTCTTTAAGTTGGTAAGGTTTTATACCTCAACCAGACATGTGACTACATGTGCTATATTTACACACTGATGACAAAAATTAGAAAGTTTGTTAATTCTGTAGGTGACCCTAACTTAAGAACATGCTTAACTAGAGAGAGGACAGGAGAATTAATGAGTTAGGCATTGCCCGAGCAGTTGAAAAGAAGCAGAGCACAGGACCATAATGATGAGGTTAGGGAGGTTCAGGTCACTGGTCTAAATGCTTTAGATTTAATTTATCGTTTTCTCTCCCAATAAGGCTTTGAGGGAGGTCTCATTTACACATGAGTATAGTACAGTGTGAGATCCCAAAGAAATGGGGCCACTTACATATGAAAAAGGAGAAGACATTGTTATCAGGGAACTTAAATTTAAAATAAGAACTTAAACATATTTAACATCAAACTTAAACAAAAATAAGTACTACAATGCAAGTTTATTTATTTAAAGGAAGTGGAGTTGGGTTTCAATGTTTATTAGGATGTTCTACTTTAAAATGGTTTGATTTCAAATTATCAAGGGAGACGGTTACATATTTCTTCCTTGTAGTTTCTGAGAGTAGAGATATACCAGATTCTGTAGACATCTAGGAAACGCCAGTTGGACATATCTATGGTGGTTATATATAGAACCAATTTCAAATGGGTAAGATTTAGAGCAATATTAAGCAAATTATGGCCCATGGGCCAAATTTGATTATGAGACCATTTTTGTCTAGTCCACAAGCTAAGAATGATTGATACATTCTTAAATGGTTGAAATATGAAAAGGGAAATAATATACCATGCACACAATAATTATAGGGAACTCAAATTTCAGTGCCCATAAATGAAGACTTATTAGAACACAGTCACATTCATTCTCTTACCTAATGCCTATGGCTGCCTTCCTGCTAAATGGCAGAGTTGAGTTGCCACAGGCTAAAATATTTACTATCTGGCCCTTTGCAAAAAAAGTTTGCCAACTCTCCTGTAAAGTCAGTGGATCTTGAATTCAAAGCCTGTTTTTTGTGTAGTTATGTAATCTTCAGAAATTCGCTTAATTTCTTTAAACTTCATGTCTTCATCTTTAAATAATACATACCTTGAAAATTTATATTTAAACAAAATGATAAAATATTTAAGGCACTTAATCTAGTATCTTGCACATAAGAAAAACTCAAAAAAAACAGCTGCAGATAGTCCGCCCAGATAACTCTAGCTTTAGAGCCTACCATTTTTAGAATACGTCATGGTTTCCTTAAACGCACCTAGCATTTTTCAATATCATTATCATCCCTAAATGAGTCCATCATGTTATCATTTTCCAGCAAAGCAGCATGAGTCACAGGGTGGCTTAGTTAAAACTAAAGCTTCTAAAGCTCTGTAAGGTAACAACTATGTCATATAAATCAATTCAAGAAATAGCCCACCACTGTGGAGCAACAATTCTAGAGCTGCCATTGTTCCTGTCTCTGCAAAACCTGGTGGTTACATTCTCTCTTCTTTCTCACTGACAAAACTTTGATTTTGTTAGGAGTAGTGATGTGCCCATCTGAAACAAAACACTACATGTTCCTATTTAACTTAAATATTGTGGTAATGAGAAGTGGGAATCACTGGGTGAGAGGCTTCCATTTTTGGCTGGTTGCCCCTTTTTCTTTTTGTCCTTAGTCCTTGCCCTCCCTCCTTGATGAACTGTGTATATCACTGCTGGAGCTCCAGCAGTCATCTTGTGGTTATGAGAGAAAGGCTTAAAAAATTGCAGGAACTGATGTTTTAATATCCTTGAGCTGCCAGACCAGCAGCTATCTTCCTCAAGACTTTTTCAAAAATCAGAAAAATAAATCCTCTAGTTTGTCTTTTGGTTTCTCTGCTTCTTGTAGTGAAGTCCAAATCTTAACCAATATATCCACCCTCAAGTTGTTTGATCCATATAGTTCCTTGAGTCCAGTCACCCAAAGATTAAGACTAAAATGTAGCAATTTTAATCAGCTTCTTTCATTTGTGCCTGAGTAACATTATATAATCAACAGCACCAATCATCAAAAGTGGTGGGGAAAGATGTAGGGTGTGTCATTTCTTGGAGAAAAGGAATTTGAGAGGCTGAACTTTGAGATCTCTTGCCAGCTGACTACTGTCAGTGGAGATCTTAATTGACCATTCTCTGATCTGGGAGGTTGAACTCTGTGCTGCCAATCAGCAATACAATTCCATTATCACTTAAAGATATTTTAAAAGAAAACTTTAAATATCATAAACCTTTGGTTCACCCACTCCTTTGGAAATGTTTCTCTTACAAAGATTAGATTAAATGGCAGGGAGGCTTTATTGATGTCAAGACCATTTAAGTAATAACTTGCACAGACAGGCCACTGATTCAAGTCACATTTGTATTTGTATTTGACCAATGTTTGTCATTAATTGAATCCTATGGACCCTATTTACATAATTTACATTTGAAGTTAACAGAATTCAGTTGGAGACTTATGTTTTCTTACATATGTTCAGTAATGGTTACATACATTTTACCAATCTTTCAGTTTATTATTTTGTTATTTAAATAAGTCTTTCAAGCACCAAAACTCAAGCAGTGAACAAGAACAGTAATAAAATCAGTGTTGTTGCTTTGTAAAGCAAAAATGTAGTTATAATTTTCCGAAATAATGGAATGTAACTTCTAACCTTAATTGAAAGTGGGAAAAAAGTTACCTGCACAACTTTGCTGACCACCTTTAATAAGAATGAAACCATACGCATGTCATGAAATCACTGAAGATTATATTTTTTGATATACTTCAAAGAGAAGAGAGGAAGTGGCCACACATTTTCAGTTAATAGCAGAAATGAAGTAATGGCCTGTATCCTCTTGTCGTCACATTGGGTGTAACCTTGGTTTATCCCCAAAGAGGGCCTAAGTGCTTTGAATTCCAAAACAAGGTTCTTTTCATGGTTATAACATTTCCCATGGCATTTACTTAAAAAATCAATCTAGCTCTTCAAGCACTGAAAATAGGGTCTTGTGAAATAAGGAAACCATAACAAGACTTCAGCCAACAAAGTTATTTTGATTTTTTATGCCCAACTTCTGAGAAGCTTTATCTGAAAATGGATCTAGTAACACTTCAAAGGCAAAGGCCATTGAAGAGGCGTTTTATTAACAGCAGGGTTATCTTCTACAGATTTAATTTTAGTCCCCTGAGACTTTAAGTATAATCAAGTTATAGAGTCAATACTGAGAAAATTTAATTTGGTCTTGTCCTAATGAGATCTGAGAGATGCCACAGGAATGAGAAATATTCCTGTTTAAAAGTTTTGGCGGTGTGGGGCAAAAATATGAGGTTGGTAGGGGCAGAGAGAACAGCTAAAGACACATACAGCATTTTTTAAGAAATGTCAGAATTCAAATTTCAAAACCGTGTAGGTCTTGCTTTGTTTTTTGTTTTTCTTCTGATAATGCTTCCTTGAGTTCCAGTAAAAAAGAATATTCCACTGTTGGTTTTGAGTACATGTCTGACTGGCAGTTGCATACAGAACTGTAATAGATCCAAGTCAAGTGGTCTAAGATTAGCACATTAAATAATTAAAGATTCATATTGTGGCAAGGACCTAGTAATATATAAAAACATCGTGTCACTATGTTATAAATCTAAAGCCCATATAAAATTGTGTATCAAGTTTAACCAAAAAAATAAATAAATAAAGGTTTATTAATGTTGGGAAAATGCAGTAAGAGGGTTCAATTTAAACTATCTGTGTAATCTTGGGCGGGGTGCTTAAGACTCTCTTAAGCTCATTTCTAACCTCACTGGGCTATCATTAGGACTAGAGGCATGATGATCACAAAAGAACTGGACCATCTACAAAGCAGCTTATATATATAGTTTCTGTTTTCCATTTGACCATTCATAGCCAAACTCCCATACCTTCCAGAGAGTTTTTTATAACTACATATTCAAAGCCCCTTCCAAGAAATCCTTGAATTCTCAGGAGTCTGTGTATTTTAAAGTCCTTCAGTTCATTCTGTAATGCAGCCATGTTTGCAAACCACTGTAACTATATTACGAGTTACTTGAGGGCAGGAACAGTATTTGACTATCTTTGAATCCCCTGCAATTAGCATCAAGTGTCTATATAAACAGCGTTAAATGAAAAAATGTATAAAAGGACGAACAGATGATAAAAACATTCTTGGTTACTATTATGGGCTGAATTGCATCCTTCTTCAGATGTTGAATCCCTAACCTGCCAGAACCTCAGAATGTGACTGAGATAGTCACATTCAGCTACACTAGAGATAGAATCTATAAAGAGGTCATTAAGTTAAAACAGAATCCTGAGAGTGGGACCTAATCCAATATGACTGACACCTTGTAAAAACAGGAGATTTAGACACACAGATACCAGGCATGTGTCCCCACAGAGAAAGGTATTTGACATACAAGAAGAGGGTTGTTTATAAGGCAAGGAGAGAGGCCTCAGAAGAAACCAGACTTGCTGACATTCTGATCTTGGACTTCCAGCTTCCAGAACTGTGAAAAACTTAATTTCTGCTTTTTAAGCCACCCAGTCTGTGGTATTTTGTTATGGGAACCCTAGCAAGCTAATATATTTACCAAAGAAAAGCAGAATTAGAATTTGCTATAAACTGAAAAAGGATATTTTACATTTATTAATTACATTAATTACTTCAACATTAGGAAAAGAATTGAATTCCTTGCCCAAGATCACACAACCAGGGATCCAAGTAAGTTCCAAGGCCATGATTTGGATACAAGTTTAGCAGGTTATTTAATTATAACTCATATGATTAACCCCACTATACTACAGCACTGGAAAAATACTTCTTCTGGTAATAAATTTAGAATTATAACTGCATTCTAAAACAGGATGAAAAGATGAAGGACATTTGTTTAGAAATAACATGATTTTCTGATAAGATTGTCAAGTGCATGTTGATATCTTCTCTATCAGAACCCCACTTGCTAATCCTAAGATAAACATACTAAAAGCTTCATTAAGAACTTAAAGAAATACATGCTTTTAACTTCTCATGTAAATGTACTATCAAAGGTTCACAAGTGATGGTGGGGCACACTAACCACAAAAAACAGTTTCAAAACATGTAACATGGAGGGTGGAGCCAAGATGGTGGCGTGAGTAGAGCAGCGGAAATCTCCTCCTGAAATCATATGTATTTTTGAAAATTCAACAAATACAACTACCCTAAAAGAGAGACCAGAAGATACAGGACAACAACCAGGCTACATCTACACCTGTGAGAACCCAGCACCTCGTGAAGGGGGTAAGATACAACTCGCGGCCCGGCAGGACCCAAGTGCTCCTTACCCCAGCTCCCAGCGGGAGGAGAGGAGTCAGAGCAGGCAGGGAGAGGGAGCCCAGAACTGCTGAACACCCAGCCCTAGCCATCCTCACTGGGAGCACAGACACATAGTGTGTGGGGTGCTGCATACTAGGGAAACAGGACAGTAAAACCTGCGAGTGGGTCCCCGGCCGGTCCCTGGGACAAAGAAAAGCAAGTGCTTTTTGAAACACTTAAAGGAACAGGGACCTCACAGCTGGATGGAAATGTCCGGGACACTTAACCCAGCAGCTGGGAATACCAGGGAACTCTGGGCACCCTAACCCCCTGGATGGCAACACAGCTCGGAGGCCCCTCATGGAAATAAACAGCCTCCCGCCCATTTCCCTTCCGACGCTGCTCCGCCATAGTGGAGCAGTAACCTGAGGCAGCAGAGCAGAGCTTCTTTCACAGTGGCCAGGCAAGAATTAGAAACCACGTCTGCAGGTAGCTGCCCAGCACAAGCCGCTAGGGGTCACTTTTCTCCCAGGAGAGGAAGGCCACAAATATCAAGAAGGGACATTCTCCCAGCCAACACATGCACTAGCTCTCCACAACTACCTCTACCGCCATGAAAAGGCAGAAGAATTTTATACAGACCAGACTAAGCCAGACATCCTCCCCTGAGAAGGAATCTGGGGAGATAGACCTAACCAATCTCCCTGAAAAAGAATTCAAAATAAAGGTCATAACCATGCTGATGGAGCTGCAGAGAAATACGCAAGAGTTAAGGGATGATGTCAGAAAGGAGATTACAGAAATGAAACAATCTCTGGAATGATTTATAATCAGAATGGATAAGATGCAAGAAGCCATTGATGGAATAGAAACCACAGAACAGGAACGCATAGAAGCTGATGCAGAGAGAGACAAAAGGATCTCCAGGAGTGGAACAATATTAAGAGAACTGTGTGACAAATCCAAATGGAACAATATTCCCATTATAGGGGTACCAGAAGAAGAAGAAGAGAGAGAAAAAGGGATAGAAAGTGTATTTGAAGAAATAATTGCTGAAAACTTCCCCAAACTGGGGGAGGAAATAATCAAATCATTCAGACCACGGAAGTACACAGAACTGCCAACAGAAGGGACCCAAGGAGGACAACACTAAGCCACATCATAATTAAAATGGCAAAGATCAAGGACAAGGACAGAGTTTTAAAGGCAGCTAGAGAGAGGAAAAAGGTCACCTACAAAGGAAAACCCATCAGGCTATCATCATATTTCTCAACAGAAACCTTAGGGGCCAGAAGAGAATGGCATGATATATTTAATGCAATGAAACAGAAGGGCCTTGAACCAAGAATACTGTATCCAGCACAATTATCATTTAAATATGAAGGAGAGATTAAACAATTCCCAGACAAGCAAAAGTTGAGGGAATTTGCCTCCCACAAACCACCTCTGCAGGGTATTTTAAAGGGACTGCTCTAGATGGGAGCACTCCTAAGGCTAAACAGATGTCACCAGATAAAATAAAATCACAGCAAAGAAAGCAGACCAACCAAATACTAACTAAAGGCAAAAAATAAAATCAACTACCCACAAAAGCAGTTAAAGGAAACACAAAAGAGCACAGAATAAAACACCCAACATATAAAGAATGGAGGAGGAGGAATAAGAAAGGAGAGAAATAAAGAATCACCAGACAGTGTCCAAAATAGCTCAATAAGCAAGTTAAGTTAGGCAAAAAGATACTAAAGAAGCTAACCTTGAACCTTTGGTAACCAAGAATCTAAAGCCTGCAATGGCAATAAATACGTATCTTTCAATAATCACCCTAAATGTAAATGGACTGAACACACCAATCAAGAGACACAGAGTAACAGAATGAATAAAAAAGCAAGACCCATCTACATACTGCTTACAAGAGACCCACCTTAAACCCAAAGACATGTACAGACTAAAAGTCAAGGGATGGAAAAAGATATTCCATGCAAACAACAGGGAGAAAAAAGTAGGTGTTGTAGTACTAGTATCAGACAAAATAGACTTCAAAACAAAGAAAGCAACAAGAAATAAAGAAGGACATTACATAATGATAATGGGCTCAGTCCAACAAGAGGATATAACCATTATAAATATATAAGCACCCAACACAGGGGCACCAGCATATGTGAAACAAATACTAACAGAACTAAAGAAGGAAATAGAAAGCAATGCATTCATTTTAGGAGACTTTAACACACCACTCACTCCAAAGGGTAGATCCACCAGACAGAAAATGAATAAGGACACAGAGGCACTGAACAACATGCTAGAACAGATGGAACTAATAGACATCTATAGAACTCTACATACAACAGTAACAGGATACACATTCTTCTCAAGGGCACATAGAACATTCTCCAGAATGGACCAAATACTAGGCCACAAAATGAGCCTCAGTAAATTCCAAAAGATTGAAATTCTGCCAACCAACTTTTCAGACCACAAAGGTATAAAACAAGAAATAAATTGTACAAAGAAAGCAAAAAGGCTCACAAACACATGGAGGCTTACCAACATGCTCCTAAATAATCAATGGATCAATGACCAAATTAAAATGGAGATCCAGCAATATATGGAAACAAATGACAACAACACAAAGCCCCAACTTCTGTGGGATGCAGCAAATGCAGTCTTAAGAGGAAAGTACATAGCAATCCAGTAATATTTAAAGAAGGAAGAACAAACCCAAATGAATAATCTAATGTCAAAAATATCAAAATTGGAAAAAGAAGAACAAATGAGACCTAAACTCAGCAGAAGGGACATAATAAAGATCAGAGAAGAAAGAAATGAAATTGAAAAGAATAAAACAGCAGAAAAAATCAATGAAACCAAGAGCTAGTTCTTTGAGAAAATAAACAAAATAGATAAGCCTCTAGCCAGACTTAATAAGAGAAAAAGAGAATCAACACACATCAACAGAATCAGAAACCAGAAAGGAAAAATCACAATGGACACCATAGAAATACAAAGAATTATTAGAGAATACTATGCAAACCTACATGCTAACAAGCTGGAAAACCCCGAAAAAATGGACAACTTCTTAGAAAAATACAACCTTCCAAGACTGATCAAGGAAGAAACACAAAATCTAAACAAACCAATTACCAGCAAAGAAATTGAAGTGGTAATCAAAAAACTACCCAGGAACAAAACCCCCGGGCCAGATGGATTTACCTCAGAATTTTATCAGACATACAGAGAAGACATAATACCCATTCTCCTTAAAGTTTTCCAAAAAACAGAACAGGAGGGAATACTCCCAAACTCATTCTATGAAGGCAACATCACCCTAATACCAAAACCAGGCAAAGACCCCACCAAAAAAGAATATTACAGACCAATATCCCTGATGAATGTAGATACAAAAATACTCAACAAAATACTAGCAAACCAAATTCAAAAATACATCAAGAAGATCATACACCATGATCAAGTGGGATTCATCTCAGGGATGCAAGGATGCTACAACATTCGAAAATCCATCAACATCATCCACCACATAAACAAAAAGAAAGATGAAAACCACATGATAATCTCCATAGATGCTGAAAAAGCATTTAATGAAATTCAATATCCATTCATGATAAAAACTCTCAGCAAAATGGGTATACAGGGCAAGTACCTCAACATAATAAAGGCCATATATGGTAACCCCACAACCAACATCATACTGAACAGTGAGAAGCTGAAAGCTTTTCCTCTGCAATTGGGAACAAGACAGGGATGACCACCCTCCCCACTGTTATTCAACATAGTACTGGAGGTCCTAGCCACAGCAATTAGACAAAACAAAGAAATACAACCAATCCAAATTAGTCAAGAAGAAGTTAAACTGTCACTATTTGCAGATGACATGATACTGTACATAAAAACCCCTTAAGAATCCACTCCAAAACTACCAGAACTGATATCAGAATACAGCAAAGTTGCAGGATACAAAATTAACACACAGAAATCTGTGGCTCTCCTATACACCAACAATGAACTAAATAGAAAGAGAAATCAGGAAAACAATTCCATTCACAACTGCATCAAAAAGAATAAAATACCTAGGAATAAACCTAACCAAGGAAGTAAAAGACCTATACCCTGAAAACTATAGGACACTCTTAAGAGAAATTAAAGAGGACACTAACAAATGGAAACTCATCCCATGCTCTTGGCTAGGAAGAATTATTATCATCAAAATGGCCATCCTACCCAAAGTAATATACAGACTTGATGCAATCCCTATGAAATTACCAACAACATTCTTCAACGAACTGGAACAAATAGTTCAAAAATTCATATGGAACCACCAAACACCCTGAATAGCCAAAGCAATCCTGAGAAGGAAGAATAAAGTGGGGGGGATCTCACTCCCCAACTTCAAGCTCTACTACAAAGCCACAGTAATCAAGACAATTTGGTACTGGCACAGAAACAGAGCCACAGACCAGTGGAACAGATTAAAGACTCCAGACATTAACCCAAACATATATGGTCAATTAATATTTGATAAAGGAGCCATGGACATACAATGGCAAAATGACAGTCTCTTCAACAGATGGTGCTGGCAAAACTGGACAGCTACATGTAAGAGAATGTCTAACCCCATACACAAAAGTAAATTGGAAATGGGTCAAAAAACTGAGAGTAAGTCATGAAACCATAAAACTCCTAGAAAAAAACATAGGCAAAAATCTCTTGGACATGAACATGAGCAACTTGTTATGAACATATCTCCCCTGACAAGGGAAACAAAAGCAAAAATGAACAAGTGGGACTATATCAAGCTGAAAAGCTTCTATACAGCAAAGGACACCATCAATAGAACAAAAAGGTACCCTACAGTATGGAAAATATATTCATAAATAACAGATATGATAAAGGGTTGACATCCAAAATATATAAAGAGCTCATGTACCTCAACAAATAAAAAGCAAATAATCCAATTAATAAATGGTCAGAGGAACTCAACAGACAGTTCTCCAAAGAAGAAATTCAGATAGCCAACAGACACATGAAAAGATGCTCCACATCACTCATTATCAGAGAAATGCAAATTAAAACCACAATGAGATATCACCTCACACCAGTAAGGATCACCACTATCCAAAGGACAAACAACAACACATGTTGGTGAGGTTATGGAGAAAGGGGAACCCTCCTACACTGCTGGTGGGAATGTAAATTAGTTCAACCATTGTGGAAAGCAGTATGGGGGTTCCTCAAAAAGCTCAAAATAGACATACCATTTGACCCAGGGATTCCACTTCTAGGAATTTATCCTAAGAATGTAGCAGCCCAGTTTGAAAAAGACAGATGCACCCCTATGTTTATCACATCATTATTTTCAATAACCATGAAATGGAAACAACCTAAATGTCCATCGGTAGATGAATGGATAAAGAAGATGTGGTACATATACACAATCAATATTATTCAGCCATAAGAAGAAAAATCCTACCATTTGCAACAGCATGGATGGAGCTAGAGGGTATTATGCTCAGTGAAACAAGCCAGGCAGAGAAAGACAAATATCGAATGATTTCACTCATATGTGGAGTATAAGAATAAAGAAAAACTGAAGGAACAAAACAGCAGCAGAATCACAGAACCCAAGAATGGACTAACAGTTACCAAAGGGAAAGGGACTTGGGAGGATGGGTGGGAAGGGACGGATAAGGGCGGGGAAAAAGAAAGGGGATATTACAATTAGCATGTATAATTAGCATTTGGGTGGAGCATGGGGAGTGCTGTGCAACACAGTGAAGACAAGTAGTGATTCTATAGCATCTTACTACACTGATGGACAGTCACTGTAATGGGGTGTGTGGGGGGGACTTGGTGAAGGGGGGAGCCCAGTAAACATAACGTTCTTCATGTAATTGTAGATTAATGATAACAAAATATAAATAAATAAATAGTGTGTGACATAATTTACAAGTGTATGATTGATTTGAAAATATTGCATCTCTCATGAAAAGCAAATAGGGCAAAAACAAATTTAATGGACTATGTGTTTTCTGTCTCTTCAACAGGAACTACAAAAAGTGAAAACTAAAACTAAAACAGGGTAAGTTTTCATTCATAACTAGGTTATGTGAAGTGGCAGAGCTTCATATTGGGGTATTAATGAACCCATATCATTCAAGACTGTAGGCACTTCCATAAATTAGGTCCCATGTCACAGAGAGTAATGGACACTTAAATATCCTAAAGTATAAACTGGGATTTGCTTTTGCTTTCAAAAAGAGCCAGTATGTTAACAGTAATAAATACTATGCAAACCTTTTTATTTTCTGAATTAAATACTAAGTATTAAATTGAAAATATTTCTGTAAACATCTATGGATTTATTCCTACAAATGTAAATGCAGGAAAAAGTATCTAAAAATATAAATGACATCTATTCAAGTAGAAACTAATTTTATCCAAAGTCACATGGGAAGGTACTTTCAAGAAGTAGTTCATAAATGAAGAGTTCAAGGACATGAAAATACTCTGTCAAATGGAGTACTCTGATATCTTTTAAATGAAAAATTCACTTTATCCCACATCAAGGTCTTTACAGGATACAGTTTTGCAAAGTTTAACAGCATGAAGTTGAGGTGTCCCAATTCTGCCTTTGTAGAGAACTTTTTTTGCCATTTCTCCAGCAACGCAAAAAAGGAAAAATGATTAATCATCTTGGTAAAATTTATGACCTGGCATATTTTGCAACCTAGAGCTGTCAAATACAGTTATGCAGATTGGCTGCTGCCTAATTCTAGAGCGTGTCATTCACATGGACTTGAATGTGCATTGCACCCTGCTGCTGTCAGGTTACACTGTTTCTAACCAGGGAATAAATTTTTACTCTAAATTTTCTTACTAGGAAAAACATCCTATTTCTCTATCCATGGTGTATTATTGAAGTGTGTGGGGTGGGGTAGTGGGTAGAGAGGCACTGGCAATTAAGAAGCAATGTGCAGGCAGAAATATGAAAACATGCTAAAGAAGGGAGGTGATACTGTGAATAGAACTGAAATCTTAGAGTAACTTAACTTCCTTCAAAATTATGAATTCTGTTTATAATATTTCCAAAATGTACACCAACCATTCAATCAAGCAATAATGATTGGACCTACCATGAGCAGAGTGCTATGTGAGGTTCTATTTGGGATTATAAGAAATAAAGACATTACAGTCATGTCCTAATAGTCCACTGTAGACTGAATGTGTGAGTCTCTGCAAAATTCATATTTTGAAGCCTAATCCCAAATGTGATGGGGTTTGTAGGTAAGGCCTTCAGGAAATGATTACATCATGAGGATGGAACCCTAGTGACTGGGATTAGTGCCTTTATAATAGAAACCCCAGAGAGCTCCCTCATCCCTTCTGCCACATGAGAAAACAATGAGAAGGAGATGTCTATAGACTCGGAAACAAGCTCTCACCAGACACCTCTATCTGCCAGCAATTTAACCTTGGACTTCTTAGCTTCCAGAACCATGAGAAATAAATCTCTGTCATTTATAAACTACCAACTCTGTGATAGCAGCCCAAACAAACTAAAACCTTTTTTCTCTCCCTTCCTTCCCCGCTTCGTTTGTTCTATCCTCCCTCCCTCCCTGCCTCCCCACTCTCTCCTTTTTCTTTCCTACTTTCTTTTTCTCCCCTCTCCCGCTCCATTTCCCATTCTCTCTCTCTTTCTCCATTCTGATGAATCTTTCTGTAAAGCCAAATATTTCATTATGCCAGTTCATCCTGTCTCAAAAATTAGATTTTGTTGAAAAGGTGCCACGTCATGTTATAGGGTGGTTATGTTGAACATCATTGCATCCTTTTTCCCCTGACTGATCCCATTTCCCACCTTAAATCACATGCAGTCCTAAAATCAGATAACCAAGCCAGCTAAAACTCTATAAAAAGAAGCTTGCCCTGTGAAATGTTAGATTTTGAGGAGTGAGAACAGATTTAATGACATGTGTGTGCCTACTCATCATCAGAAAACTTCTCTTTCTCCCTTTGTTTTGGCTTCATTTTTTAGAAGAGGTAACTTCACCTCCTTTCCTACTTAGCGGAAGGGAGTATTTCCAGATCCTCTGAGCAGCCCTCATCTGGGATATTCACATAAGAGGGATATTTTACTAGAGATTTACAAGGCTAAGGGCATGGCTTACTTCCTCTATTTCCTGTACTTAAGAGTAGGAAGATCTCTCCTCTTATAATTTGTCCTCATAAAGCAAATCTATTTGACTGGTTGTAAGAGTGGATCTGTAGATCTAGACCTGTCTTTCACGGTGCAGGCAAGCCTGCACATGTGAGTCAGTATTCAATAGGGAAGACGGCATCTTCACTTGCCCTAAAGCCTGAGGCCAGGTCTACAGCTTTCCTAGGAAGCCAGCAAGAGGACGGAGAGACGATAGGAAGAAAAGGAGATACAAGAAGAAAAATGGGTGTTGCTGTTTTCATGTGCTTTTCCATTAATTAATAAAGCTGATGTTTTATCTCCTTTTTGTCTGCTGTTCCTTGGATATACAGCTCCCTTGACCAAAAACCCCAAAGAGAAGAGGATTGATAGGTCATCACCAGGTAAAAGAGATGTTACTGTAAAATTATTATGTGGAATGAATATAGTGCTGTGGGAAGAAACCCATTTTTTTTTCAATGGGATTTCTAAGCTTAAAGTCAACCAGATGGTGAAAAAGAACACTTATTATTCGGAATGAATGCATTTAAGTTTCTGCACATTAATAATTTGTTTTGATACCAGTCACTTACCAGTTGGAGATTACTGAGCTGCAAATGTAGCATTAAGCACACGTGCATTTCTATGGATTATTAAGCTTCACAAGTATGAGATAGATGCATTAGCCATGTAAAAAAAAAATCTATTGCTACTTAAACATTCCAACCATTTTTTGTGCCATTTGTTTTTAAAGAAGCTGGTGACATAATCTTGAATTCAATTTAGAAAATCTCACCACTACCCTTGGAGACTATAACTCCAAAGACCTGAAAAAATATTGATTAAATTACATAGAAGGAGTGATGAGTTATTTTGCTGAAACCCAAACATTTGATGTTAAACATTTACAGTTTTGCTAGACATTCTGTTAAGCAGACTTCTCCTAACTGCAACCACATTTCAAAACTGCCATGACGCCTGCTGCAAAGATTGTTGCTGCTACTGTGAAACAAACTGCAGGTTATTTTAAAACTACCTTGGGGAAAAGGTAGTTCCACTTTAGCGGAATTTTGTAGAACAATATGATGTAAGAGCAACCTGGACTCAGGCATTCTCAAAACTGTCTTTAAAGAGTTGACTTTAATACATGAATTAAGCTCCCTGTTGTATGACTAGCTTCTCTTTCGTCATCTGAGGAGAATACAGACCCATATAAATTTTTAGTAAAGGAAATTTTGGACTTTATGTAGTTCTCAAGTATATGTATTGGCCCCACCTATGTTCACTCAGCACAACCAACACACCATCATGTAAAACTGAATATGATTCACTTAATTTTGTTCACAATAAATCAGCATCCATTCTGAGCACTACTATGGTTAATTATCATATAAATACTTGGGGTGCCACAGGTCAAACTGTACCCTCAGTCCCACACATATTCTTTTTTTTTTACATGACATATATTTTTTTATTAAGGTATGATTGATATACACTCTTATGAAGGTTTCACATGAAAAAAAAATGTGGTTACTACATTTACCCATATAATCAGGTCCGCACCCATACCCCAACAGTGCAGCAAGTTGCCAGAGATCCACTATGTCCCTTCTCTGTGATACACTGTTCTCCCTGCCCACACATATTCTAACACATTCACAGTGCACACTAACTAGAAAATGCCAGTTCCTAGAAACCATTTGGATTTCTAGTTCTTTGTCAGAAGTCACTGTCCCTGCAGGTTTTCACTTAATGCATTTGGGCATAACTATTGATCCTTACCTGGAATACATTCCTCTGGATGAAATTGCTGCCAAGTAGAATTTTGGTAACTGGCCCACCAGGCATCTTCAAAAAGACATGAATGCTCTCTGAATAAATAAACCATGTCCCTTAAACACTGACCTGTATTTTATTTTCTCTCCCAAATTGATTTATCTTTGAAAATAGACAATAATATGGTGCCTGGAGTTTTCTATTTGTTATTCATAGATCAGAAATGGTTGAAATAAAAGTATTTTCATCTCCATGAATTACTCAAAGTAGAATTAAAATTTGTTGGGTATTTAGTAATACTTCAAAAGCCCATTTAATAACATCTGTCAATTTTTCAATTATATACTTCTGTGATTCACCACTGAAGGATCCATCAACCCACTGCACTTATAACCCTTGTTCTTAGGCCACACCATGGCTGCTACACATACTTAAATTCTTATTTAATTTCTTAGTGATTCTAATTTATTGAGTAAAGACAGTGATTTTGTACAGTTTCCTAGTAATGTGTCACAAATCCATGTAGCCCACTTATGAAAAATCCTAATGGAAACTGATAGAAGGAGGTCTGTTATCTTTGATTAGAAGTGTTCAGAATATCTACCCTTTAATCTACCTTTTTCCTGTATGTTATCAATGGACCTGTATCAAGTAAAGAGTTTGAAGTAGTAGTTTTTAAAACTAACCTCCAAAAAACCCAATGTACATAGTTTCACTATTAATTCTACCAAACATTTAAAGAATTAATACCAACTCCTTCACAAACTATTCCAACAAAAAGAAGAGATTGAAATTTAGGAATGGAGATGAAAAATCTAGGAAGAGAAGGTAATTTCCTCATCCTTTCATTTCCATTCATTCTGTGAGACCATTATTACCCCAATACCCAACCGAGAAAGAGACATATAACACACACACACACACACACACACACACACACACACACACACACACACACACACCTACAAAACAATATCCCTATTGATATAGGAAAAAAAATACTAGTAAACCGAATAGAGAAAAATATAAGGATTATATATCATGACCAAGTAGATTTATCCCAGCAGTACATGGCTAGATTAAATTTGAAAATTAATCAATGCAATACATTACATTAATAGAATATAGGACAGATACTGTATGATCACTCTAATTAAAATACAGGCATTTGACAAAATCCAACACTCTTTCATGATAAAAACACTTAAAAACCTAAGAATAGAAAGGAACTTCTTCATCCTGATAATGGGCATGTACAAAAATCCCATAACTAGCATCATACTTAATGGCATACTTCTACTCAACATTCTACTCAACTGGAAGTCCTAACCAGGAATATTATTCAAGGAAAAAAATAATGGCATCCATATTAGAAAGGAATAAATATCTATATTTACAGATGACATGATCATGATGATAAAGAATCCACTAAGAAAAGTTATAACTCATAAACAATTTTAGCAAGTTTGCAGGACACAAGATATATATGAAAAATCAATAGTATTTCTATACAATCCAAAAATGGAATTAAGGAAACAATTAGCATTGAAAAATACTCAGGAATAAGTTTAGTAAAAGAAGTGCAAGATTTACACATTGATAATGACAAATTTTTTTAAAAGAAAATTAAAAATGTCTAAATAAATGGAAAGATAATCTATGTTCATGGATTGGAAGACAATATTGTTAAGATGACACTCCCAAATTGATTTACAAACAAAAAAATCCCTATCAAAATGCCAGCTGTCTTTTTTTCAGACATTGACGAGCTGATACTAAAATTCATTTGGAAATTTTAGGAACCTAGGATAGATTAATTAATTTTGAGAAAGATTAAAGCTGTAGGAATCATTCTTGTCAATTACAAAACATACTACAAAACTATAGTCATCATGACAGTGTAGTATTGGACATATACTTGAGGACTGAGCTTCCAGAAATAAACCTTTAAATGTACGATCAATTAATTTTGACAAAAGTTCTAAGACAATTCAATGGGAGAAATAATTATTTTTTTAACATGTGGTGCTAGGATATCCACATGCAACAGAAGGATGCTGATGCTTTAATTTGGACCCTAAACAAAATTTAACTCCAAATGGATAACAGATTTAAATTAAGAGTGAAACGCTAAAACACTTAAATTGCTGTGATCTTGGGTTGGGCTATGACCTCTTAAATACTGTACAAGTATATGGAACAGTACCTTATATAAAGTTGAGTCTTGTATCTTTTTTTAAATCCAGTTAAATAATTTTTGTCTTATATTTACAGTATATATAGTTATATATTTTATGTCTGATACATTTTGCCTTAGGCCTACCATCTTGTTACTTCTTTCTTTTTCTCACTACTTCTTTGTTCCCTAGTTCTTCTTTCTTGCCTTCTTTTGGATTAATCATGTTTTTAAAAAAAGATTCTGTTTATAGTTATTGATGTTTTAATTATTTTTGTATGATTTAATGGTAACCTTTGACATTACATTATGCTTCATTCACTTTTTATAGTACTACTCTTATCTCTTCCCAAATAATTCAAGAACCTTAAATTGCACAGCACCATTTATCTCCCTCTGCCCTTTAGTTTACATAGATTAGAAGACCTGTCCTACATATTTATCATTGTGGCTTCAGTCAATGTTCTTTCGTATTTACCACCTCTAGTTCTCTTCATTCCTACATGCCCTTCAATGTTTACTTTCTGGGATATTTCCTTCAGTATAAAGAACTTCTTGCAGTATTTTTCTTGCACCACTGGTATGCTGACAGTGAATATGGTCAGCTTTTATTTATCAAGAAATATGTTCATTACCTTTGATTTTTGAAAGATAGTTTCAATGAACATAAATTCTAAGTAAGCAGGTTTCTGTTTTTCATCATGCTCTAAAGATTATTACTTTCTATCTTTCATACTCTCTTAAACTGTGAGCAACTCCTGTTACTCCATTAAACACAATGTCTCTTTTCTCAGGATGCTTTTAAGGGTTTCTTTTTATCTTTAATTATCAGCAATTTGAATATTATGTGCCTAGATGTTGTTCATTTGCCCACTTGAACTTCTTGATCCTGAATGTTATTGATTTTAGAAAATCCTCAGCCACTTTCACTTTAAATATTATTTATTTAATTCACTTCCCCTTCTTAGTACTCTAGTTTCCCAAGGTATATACCATCTGATTATGTACCAAATATCTCTTACATTTTTTCCTGTTCTTTTTATTCTTTTTTCCTCTGTGTTTCAGTTTGTGTTTTCTGTTGATCTGCCCTTTGATTTCACTAAACTTGTGTTTTGAAGTGTCTAGTCTGGTGTTAATCCAATCTAATGAGTTGTTAGCTTTAGAATTAGTACAATATCCATTTGGATCTCTCTGACAAGTTGAAAATCTATATGAATTTTCATATTTTAAAAATTTACTGTATTCATCTTTTATTTTATTTAAATACCAGTTGTAAAGTTCTTGTTTGCACACATCTGGGTCATCTGTGTGTCTGCTTCCATTGTCAATTTTTCCCTTGATTATTTTTTTCTCTTCACTTGTCTTTTAAGTTTTCATTTATATATCTTACATTGTGTATTAAAAAAAAAACAGAATGAAGTTGAAAATCCTCTGAGCAGATTCATTCTTGTCACTGTTAGGTAGATAGTTTGAAGGGCTAAATACTTAATTTGATGAAAACTAAGATGGATTTTGGGCATTTTCTGTATGATCCAATACATCTGTGTGATTTCACATGTTCTGCATAATTTTACATCTCTGGATATAAATGTTTAATGGGGAGATCTGCAGAAGGTTTGTTTCAGGTCTCTTCCTCTAGCACAATTTTGTTGCATCAGCACTGAGAGACTGTATGAGATTTCACTGTGCTTTTCCAGCCCAAGATTAATCTTGATTTCACAAATATTATAATTTTTATTATTAGTCTATTAAATCCTCACAACAGCCCTGAGGTAATTACTACTATAATTTCTGCTTTACCTGTGAGGAAACTAAACAAACAGAGTAATTAAGAAACTTTCCCCAAAACACTCATCCATTCGTGGCAGAGCTGACATTTGAACCAAGGAAGACTAGATCTAGGGACCCTGCTCTTAACTGTTAACATCTATAACTCCTTTCATAATATTCTAAATGTTCAAAAGTGGGAATTGGTTAAGTAAGTGATATATCTTTCTATAGAATAATAATCATTAAAATTATAATGTAGATCTATATTTGGGCATATGGAATGACAGGATGTGTACACTGTTAAATTAAACAGAACAAAACTATATCAGAATATCTACTTTTTGTAAAATAAAAATGGTCTGATATATGCATTCATGTATACAAGTGATAAAGACATATGAACACAAGAAAAATATAAAACTATATACACCTAAATAGTAATGGTGGTCATCAGCAGGCATAGGGTTATGGGTGAATTTTTACTCTATTGTCTGTATTTTTATTTTCTTCTTTTGTTTTGATTTAGCAGCAAGCAAGGAATATATATTTAATTTTAATTTGTAAAATAAAATACATTTAGTAAATGGTACAAAGAGTAAATTGATGGATTAAAAATAATGCAGTATTTTCCTCAAAATCATAAAATAAAATCTCCTGTGGGTCACAATTTTCTCTTTAGAAATAATGATAATTACAAGCTAAGAATAATTCATAAATATGCATGAAAAGAAAGTCATAAGTAAATACTGGAATGACATAGTGAAGAAACTGCACAAAGAAAATAACATTGAGTTTAACAAAAGCATGAAATTAAAAGTAAAGAAATAAAGCTGATAACTAGAGCTGTCTTAGCAGAGAAGTTTACCACCAATCTGAGTTGTAACTGATACATTATGTTCACAGCTCCATGTTTCTGGCTCTTCTGTTTTCTCAAAAGTACTACTGAGAAGATTGAATTATTAGATTATACATTCTATTAGATAAATTTTTTAAGATTTTCATTTTTTAAATTATCTCTCTTTTCAGATAACTCCTACTATATAATATAGTTTGACCATTGTTGTATATATGACAGTATCTCAAGATTTTCTGATACCCTGATGGCCTCCAATCTATAATGAATAAAAAAGTTATCTTAAATCCTCCATCATCATTTCCAATTTTGCTTTAATCTCTGCATTTCATCTTCTATATTTGAATGACAACTCTGTGTTAAAAATTTATAATGTGGGATTGCCAAAGACCAAAATGAGCTTTACATTCAAGTAATTTGGATTTCTTCTCCATAAACCTAATCACTTCTTGCTGTTGTTCATCATTCACCCTCCTGTAACTGACTAAATGAATGATTTTTAAAAATAAATAAATTATTAAGAAAAATTGAAAGTCATGGCTATGTTAGCCAAATCAATCAAAACTGTAGAAAAAAATTCTGTAATGATTTTTAAATCTGTTTTTTGAGTATTTACTATGTGTCAGTCTAGTAGGTATACATAGTAAATATATTATAAGAATACAATAATAGTAGATTATTCATTAAGCACTTGTTAATTTGTCAGGTTTTGTGCTTAGCCCTTAAAGTATTTATCACCAGCCCTGTTTTGCAAAATAGAGAACTGAGTCAGATAAGCTGATTGTCCAACCTCAAAAAGAGGCTGGAAAGTGGTGGTGTTAGGCTGCAGACCCAGAGAACTGGACCAACTGCTATGCTACATAAGTATCAGTTGCATAGCTTCCATACACCAGTAAGTTTCATACTAACTACTAGGAAAAATGTAGTTTAAGTAAAAATCAATCCTAATTGCTTTGAGAATCACAAAGGTAAATATAATCTTTTGATTTTCTTTTATTTTGACAACTGCATTTTCAGTTTCTGACAAAAACCACATTGGTACAAGAAGAGGAATTGTCAAATACAAAAAAAAATCACTCCCTTGCCAAACTTATCCCCAAATAATTTTGTAATCAGAAGGGGTTTAAATAATGTAGAAGTCTATGATTGGTTAGAAAGTAAAATCACTTCAAATATATTTAATTCAGCCAAAACAAATACTAAAAATCTGTTTCAATATTTTTGGAAACAAAGTTACAATTTTCGTTGTGTTAAGAGTCTCTTTGTTTAGTCCACAGCTATGTCTATTTGTAAGGATTTCCTCACAAATACAATCCAATAATAAGGCTAATAGAAAGGTTTCCCTTTGCAAAAGTCAGTTAGTTGATGTGTTTAACCATGAATCTTCCATTGAGCTAGGTGTCAAAGAGAAGAAGCAAAGATTTTTTTTGTCCAAGTTATCTCTCCAGCAGGTAATTAATTTACACATGTAGACTCCCTTTCTGAAACCCAGAGACCAATGCAATCATAAATAAATCATGTAATTAAATAAGATTTTTCAAGCACAAAGCTAGTTGGGATTGTCTTTGTCTGAGATTCTGATAGTCTTCCCCAGGTAAATCTGTATCCTAACACTTAGAACAGTGCCTAGAACATAGTGAACCTAAACAAAAATATTCTTGAATAAGTGGAAGAATTATTGACTATCAGAAAATAAATATAAACCCACAACAACTCTGAAAAATTAGTTGAATTAATAATAATTATCAATGAAATAGCACAAACTATCCAAAATCTATAGTAAGACCATCAGCAACTTTCTGTTACTAGTGATAAGACAATGCCATTTTGGGTGCAAAATAAAAATTCTTTCTTTTAAAATTTATGAAATCAAAAGAGACACACAGACAAATTTTCTTAACTAACAAAACTTCATTTGTACTTTCTCTTTACTGAGAATAAAGGTAAAAAATCAGTTTAAGATTAATCTTAACCAAAACAATTGGTTCCAGGGTATTTCAGCTTCTCATCTTCTGAGTTGAATTTTTTTAAACCTTTAGTACATATTTGATCTTTCCCAAGCATAAAAAATGTCATTTGAAAGACAATAATTCTTTCATATAGATTTGTATTTTATTTCAGTTAAATACTGCTCTTCCTCATAGTTCCAACATTTTCCAAGCTGGTTCCTTAATTTAGTCAGTTGTTCAAAAAAAATAGCAAACTTGAATATTCTAGATCATTAATTAAACTTAGTCAGAATTTCTGAATATTATTAAATATATGGCTAAATTATCATAAACTGTGTACTGATATATAAAATGTTCTGGAATATAATAACTGGATGGCCACTTTAATGACTTTTGATGCTCTCTGACACATGGATTCTCCTAGTGAAAACAAAATAGAAAGTATCAAAAACTATCTTACCTTGCCTCATTCCCACCACAAGAGACATGGGAACTTTGCAGCACTGTTATATAGTCTGAAATTGTCTCCTGCTGAGACACAAATGTGTTTTCCTTGACAAAGTACACCAGTTGGCCCTATCTGCTCCTTTTCAGATATGAAAGCGGTCATTTAAATCCAACGTTCTCTCAGAGTTTTAATCCCTCAGATTTATTCCACTCGCCAATTCTTGGTACTTATTAGAATGTGCCCTCCCAGTTGTTGGAAAATGAAGTCTATTCTTGGCAGGAACACACCAAAATTTGGTTAATTAATCACAAATGAATTAAAAAAGTAGTCTCTCGTTTGAGTAGACAGCATATCTCCCTATATGTCCTGCTGAATTACTTGTGGTTTGGCACACATATGCTTATCTGTATGAACATTTATCTATCTGACCTAGTTGAAAGGAGAGCAGAGAAGAAAACAAACAAAATTAGTACCAGATTTATTCCACCAAGCTGGAGATAGCAGTAACAGAGAGGTGCCAAGAGCAGAGAAGCTAGGGTGCCCAGGGACAGAGGAATCTGCCTCCTGCCTACCACACAGACCTCCTGGAGAGCAGCAAGAGGGCACCGCCAGGTAAATGAGAAGAGGAGAGCCTACAGGACCAATGAAGACCACAGTAGGGGACCTCTCAGCAGCAACCTTAGAGATGAAATCACACCCTTCCACAGGGCTAGGAGTAGAGTGAGAGAGGTGCTCACCTTTAGCACAAAATAAAAGATCAATTCAACATACACGTGTTAAAGTTCTACTCTCTCAAAAAGTAATTCTAGGATCTGCCTCTCAAATGATGTTTTATCTTAAAAGGATTAAATAAGTAGAAGATATTTAACCATATGATGAAATAAGATATCATTAGGAAATTACAAATAAATTCCTATCAGTCTCAAGGAAAGGGAGATGACACCTATGGGGAAATGCGTCATTGGTGCTATTCACTACATAGTTCCAAGCACCCTCTTTCCCAGGACATAAAAACTGAACTTTCAGTTCCTCTTTGGTTGGTTGGCCAAAGGACTATTTCTGGTCAATGAGTTGCAAGCAGTAGTGACGTTTGTCACTTCTATTTATTTGCAACTATGAAACTGCAAAGTTCTCTTTTTTTCCCCTCTGGCAAAGTAAGTAGCAACTTTGAAATGGTAATCTCTGAAGAGCTATAATTAATAGGGTTTTTCTGCTGCCCCACAAAATACATGTAGTATGAACAGGAAATAACACTTTGTTGTCTAAAGTCTCTAAGACTTGGGGCTTCATTTTATGTGGCATAAAATAACCTTTCCCGATTGAACTGACATCTAACTTAAGTGTTCAAGAACAGCTTTTGAATATGGTTGCCATTTAAAATTTAGGACTCCTGGTGAATTTGAATTTCAATAAAAAATGAGAAAAGTCAGTATAAGTATGCCTCATGCAGTATTTAGGACATACACTAAAAATTATTCATTGTTTATTTGAAATTCAAATTTAATTGGACCTCCTTTATTTTTACTTGCTAAATTTGACAACCCTATTTATGGAGGCAGTGGTATCTGAGAAGTCTTTTAAATCATTAATAGACTTTTGACATGTAGAAAAGATAAGCAAATGTTCAGGCAAAGGACTGAAGGCCAAAAAAAGTACAGAAAAATGTTCAAAGATTAATATGTCTAACTTAACAATAACTCCATATACCTGGAATGGGAGGTACTTTTTTTCTGTTTCTTTGGGTTCTACCCGCTATTATCTTAGGTCCTCCTCTCACTATTCTACATGCTCGCCCCAAGCACTCTCACCCACTCCAGCCCTTTCGTTCACCTGAGCTGGAATGAGACGGGGAAGGTAGGTTGGGCTATAACTCACTGCTGCAGCCTCCTCCCTGGTGACAGCCACCATCTTTTGCCTTTATTCTTACAATGACAACCTAACCCCGATTCAGTACTTGATCCACCCCCTACGAAGCAGTGACCACAGTGATCATTTTAAAACAAAAGCCAGGTTATGTCACTTTTCTACTCAAAACATTTCATTGGCGTCTGTCTGACTCAGAGTAAAATCTGAAGTCCTTACAATGGTCTACAGGCCCTAGAAGATCTAACACTCTGCGAACTCTCTGATTCATTTCCTACTCTTCTTCCTGCTCTCTTCTCACCCTGCAGCAGCCACAGAGCCTCTTTGCCATTCCTCAAAGGCACAGACCCACTGGCAGCATGGGATCTCTGAGCTTGCTCTCCTCTCTACCTGAAAACACTTTTCCTCTGCTCTCTTGTACAGTTTGTTACCCTACTTCCTTCAGGCTGCTGCTCAAATATTACCTTGCCAAAGAAACCTTTCCTGACGGCTATAACATGGCACCTCTCATCTCTTTTCAAATGTTTTTCTCCATAATTTTATCACAATATAATATACAATATACTTAATTATTCATTTACTGTCTGTTTCCCCAATGAAATGTAAACCCCACAAGGAAAAAAGCTTTGTCTGATTTGTTTCTTGCTGTATCTCCAGTACCCAAAGCAGCAACTTGCATATAAATGGTGCCCAAAGAATATTTCAAATGAATGAATGTACACCTAGTACGGAAGACAAGAACAATAGATGTTTTGAAGCAGTAAGCATATCATCTTGATTGTGCTCTAGAAAGATTATTTTAACAACAGAGTGTAAGAGGAATTGGGGTGTTCCAGTAAACAATTTTTAAAACTAATAAGTCCAATAAAGACATGGGTTTTTTCTGAAATGTCTCTTTCAATGCATTTTTAAAGTATCTAATACCAAATTATCAAATCACTATATTGTACATCTAAAACCAGTATAATGTTGCATAACAATTATATTCCAATAAAAAAGAAACAATAGGTTTATAACCTCTTAAAACATTTATTTAAGACCACATTTTTTAAGAAAAATACATGCTCCTACTTTTGCAATGCTGTAATCTTCCTATGAATAATCCATATAGGGGAGACAACAAGTTATTTGTGGAAGCTATTTCTGTAATGATAAAAGGGCAGCAGTTGTGATAATGGGAAGCATATATATGAGAGAGATAATCGTGGGATAAAAATTTAGAATTCAGCAATGAATTGGGTAAGGAGAAAAGTGTAAAAAAGAAGTCAAGGTAGCTCTGGGGTATGAGACCCATGTCACTGTGATGCAAATTATAAAAAACAAAACACTTTACTGAGAGTTGAAATTATGGAGGACTCCTGCATTAGTCACCTTTTAAATTCCTCTATCTACTGTTAACAGAGCATGTTTCAATCAGCTTTGCTCATTCCTGTCCCATGTTAATCTTTAACAAACTATTTGCATTATCTCAAGGATGTAAGTAAGATTGATTTTATTGAATCCTAATTTACAATAACTAGGAAAGTTTTTTTGTGAGATATGCTGCCTTTATTTATTAATAGTTTAATTTTAGATATCAAGTTATTATGGCTTCATTTTAAGCACTACATTTTCTTATGCATACTATTAAAAAGTAATCCATGTGATGATTTATCATTAAAATAGATGAAAAGATTCAGAACAAAATGCAGGAGAAAATCTTCATGACATTGGATATGGCAATGATTTCTTAGATATGACATCAAAAGCACAGGAAACATAAGAATAAATAGATAAACTGGACTTCATAAAAATTAAAAACTGTTGTGCATCAAAGGACACTATCAACAGAGTGAAAAGGCAATCTATCAAATGAAAGAAAATATTTTCAAATGATATAACTGATATGGGAATGATATCCACAATAAGTAAACAACTCCTAAAGGTCAACCAAAAAACAAATAACCTAATCAAAAAATCAGCAGAGGACTTGAATAAACATTTCTCCAAAGGAGATATATGAATGGCCAATAAGCACTTGAAAAGATGCTCACAAGTCATTAGAGAAATGCATATCAGAACCACAGTGAAATACCACTTCATACTCATTCAAATGTCTATTATCAAAAAAACCCAAAAGTTAACACAGGCTGACAAGAATGTGGAAAAACTGAAAGTCTTGAGCATTGCTGATGGGAATGAAACATGGTAGGGTAGGTACAGCTGCTGTGGAAACTGGTAGGGTGATTCTTCAAAATACTAAACATATAATTACCATATGATCCAGAAATTCCACTTCTGGATATCAATCCAAAAGAATTGAAATCAGGGACTTGAATAGATATTTTTACACCCATTTTATAACACTATTATTCACAATAGCCAAATATGTAGGCCACTCTAATGCCCATCAAAAGATGAATGGGAAAACAAAAATGTGGTATGTACACGCAATAGAATATTATTCACCTAAAAAGGTAAGGAAATTTTGACATGTGTTACACCAATAAAACTTCACAATATGCTAAATTAAATAAGCCAGTCACAAAAGTCCAAATATTATACTATTCCTCTTATGTGAGATTCCTAGAGTGGCCAAATTCATAGAGACAGAACGCAGAATGGTGGCTGCCAGGGGCTGAGGGAAGAGGAGAATGTGGAGTCAGTGTTTAATAGGTATAGAGTTTCAGCTGGGGAAACTGCTCTAGAAATGGGTGGTGGTGATGGTTGTACAATATGAATATATTTAATAACATAAAACTGTGCACTTAAAAATTATTAAAATTATAAATTTTACCTTATGTATATTTTAACACTTAAAAGACCAAATAAATGGATTCACACTCTTTGCAGCTTCCAAATAAAACCCCTTCATAAAAAGAAAAATCAAAATTTGGTTAACAACTCTATAAACCAAGGAAAAAATACAACATACCATGTTCCATGGAATGTACATTACCTGTTATCTTGATGAGAAAAATGAGAATTATGAGATTTGCCCTACTCTCCCTCAGCACCCTGTCTACACTTGTCTCTGTTCCTTGAGAAACTTTCCAAGCCCAGACAAAACTGTAATAATTGAACAGCAATCCTTCTTCTTCATAAATTCTCTTTTTCTCAGTAATTTAATAAGCATAAATCACAATCCCTAAATATCTTCTCAAATGTCCTATTCAGCTTCTCACCTCCTATTTCATCATAAAAACCAAGGCCTCAGACATGAACAGGTTCATCTCCTGGCCCATTTAGAATTTTATCTACACTTATTATCCAATTAACTTTATTCTCAGAGGATGTGTGATATTTGTACTATTCATTAATCCTTTCACCTATATCTACTCATTCATTCATTTAGGGAATATTACTTGAGAGTCTGCTATGAATCATTTCATTATCTGCCTTTTCCTTGACTCATTTCAAGAACTGTTTTCCTTTGTTTCAATTTCTTGCTCTTTTCTAGCTCTGAGTATGTTTAAGTCATATCCAAAAGCAAACAATATCCTCCCTTGAATTGAATCAACAATTCTGTGCATATGCAACTCTTTCTTGCTAAAACCCTATCTTTCACTTCCCTTTTTAGGCAATTTTCTTGAAACAATATTATACTAGACTTTTCTATATGCTCTTGTCCCACAGTCACCTGAGCTCACTGAAAAGTGGACCTTTCCACATAGAAACTGCTCATCCAAAAGTTATCAATGATTACCACACTGATGAATTGGACAGGTACTTCTCAGGTCTTCTATTATTGGACTTCTAGACTGTGCATGACATGTTGGCCTTTGTAAGGTTTATAAATGTTTGACTCCCTTCCTCTGATGGTTGGCCATATCTTTAGTGACTGTATCCCTCCTCCATGGCCATTATTTCTCACACTACTCTGTGACTCCTCCTAAGACCACTCTGTATATTTTGCCATCTCCTAGGTTTCTATCCTTGGGGTACTATTATCGTTAGTCTATACACTTTTCTTAGGCCCTCTAATCCACTCCAGCCCTTCCCCTCATCTGAGAGCCATATATGCAAATGCTCAATGGATGCATGCATCCAGATGTCCCACAGACACCACATATGCAACATGTCTAAATTGAATTTGTCATCTTTCTCTTATAATCCCAGTCTCAATGACATCTATCGCTCAGATCAAGACCTGAGAGTCATTTGCCTCTCTTTCATCCTTTACATATACTTACGTTAACATCATAATAAAATTACTCCCTAAACACGTTTCAAACCCAAGTCCCTTTTCCATGTTTACTAATATTGTCTTAATTGAAATGATCATCATAGCCCCATAAATTACTGATGGAGCTTCTTACCCCCCTACTGCCATTCTTGCCTTAATATCTAAAAATTCATCCTCCTCACTACAGTGCAAGTGATCTATTGATCCAACTGCACTGTGTTTTCCCTGTTTCAGTTAACAATGGATCCCTACCACCTCAAGTTTCAAAACAGAATGATGTATTTCAAATAATACTATAAAATTACATCATCTCTTTAGAGATGAATTAAGCAACTCTTATTCAAGGCCATTAAAATATTTGTTACCACTGAGACAGCATGCCAATTCCTGAGAGTTTGTCCAACAAAACAATTCAAAAGGAAAGAATATGTATTTTCAAATGTGTTATAACTAATGCTCCATAATGGCCCCAGTTTAACTTATAATATTGAAACACATTGATGGCACATTTAAAAGGGTTTCTCATTTAAAAGGGTACAGAAGCCTGTATCAACATGAAAGTGTTAAGAAAGTTAAGTTAAGCAATGCTCCAAATTATTATACACTGTGCTTCAATTTTATTATGATGTCAGAAAATAGGAAGAAATGAAAGTAATTGTTTTGTAACGCATTAGTTTGCTGCCATACAAAAATATCACAGACTGGGTGACTTCAACAACATAAATTTATTTTCTCACAGTTTTGGAGGCTAGAAGCTCAAGAAAAATGTGTGAACAGATTTGGTTTCACCTGAAGCTTCTCTCCCTAGCTTGTAGATGGCTGAATCTTCTCCCTATGTGTTCACATGTTTATCCCTCAGTCAGCACCATCTGTGTCCTCATCTCATCTTCTTTGTAAGGACACTAGTCCTATTGGATGATGAAGGCCCACCCTAATGACCCTATTTTAACTGAATTATGTCTTTAAAGTCCTTATCTTCAACAGGGTCACATTCTGAGGTACCGGGTGTTTGGGCTTCCACATATGAATTTAGGGAGGATACCATTCATCCCATAACATAGGATAATAGAATTATAGGTGAAATGTTTTATTATCATTTTAAGTTTTTTTTTAATACTGTAATTGAGTTGTGAAATGAAAAACATAAAAAACAAGAACTGTTTTCCAAGAGAAGCTGCTATAAGGTGAAGTGAGAATTAAAGGGAAGATTTAATAAATTTTCACTGAGGAATTTAATAAAATCTGATCTATTCCCCTACACCCTGGCAAAAAGACTGTGAATAAAAATCAGATTAAGTACGTTGTTCAGTAATCAAGTAGAGTTTCATAAAATTCTAGTAGAGTTCATTGAATATGTTTTTAAAAAATCTTTTCCTACTTTCTGAACTAAATTTTACATTGTGAAAATGATCATTCTTTGACGGTTTAAAATAACTTGTTATAAAACTAGACAAGCTCAAAGCCTTCTTGGTATAACTTTTCATAATTTTAAATGTCTTCCATAATTAAAGTTTTTTGAAAACTCATGCCTTTCTAAAAACATCAATTTCTTCACAGTGTTATGACTTACACGTAGTTATAACTGTTCTCATACATTTTCTTCTTCTTCTAACATGCTGAGAACAATGTTTCAAAACAAATACTTGAAAAGAGAGCCTTAGCTGACATTCTTCGATACTGAAGATGATGTTCAGGGTGACATAAGGAGCTTAACAAATTAGTTTCTAGGATTCCCACAGAAATGAAAGGTAAAACTCAGGTCAATTCATTTAAAATGCAACTGAGTTAGGATCCCAGACAAAAAGATTGAGGACTTCACTGAGATTTTTCATTATTTTAAGCATAAATAACTCCTATCATCACAAAGTAAACTGTTGCCCTACTTCTAACAATATTATTCTTTCAGTGCTTAAATCACCCTTTTTCCAGTGTCTTTCTGTCTATATAGGAGATACCTGCATATCCACAGCAGTGCAGGTAAGACCAATCTTAAACAATATTGCAGAGTAGAAAAGTTCTACTTAACACTTTTATCTCAGCCTTTGATTTCTCCCTCCCTCCACTGAGCACAGGCATCCTCTTTCATGGCTGCTGAGGGCTCTCCGCTGGAGTGCCCTCCACCTGAACTTCCCAAGCAGCCTCTCATCCTCTCCACATTTTCATTCCAATCAGTTCTTTAAAGCTCTTTTGCACAGAAGCAATAGAGTGCAATGATAGAAATTGTGGATTTAGTGGCCTCGTAGATATGGATTCAACCGTTCTCCATGTCTTTCCAGCTATGTGAACACGGGCAAGTTATTTAACATCATCAGATCTCCACGTCTTCATCTCTAAAAAGGGGTTATTGTGCCTATGTCACAGTTTTCTCAAAATGATTAACAATAATAATTCTGGGAAGGTAGAGAGAGGTCTAAATGCTTCACATCTCTTAGATCATTTAATCCCCATTAGAAATCTATTAGGGAAATGTTCTTATCCTATTTTCAGATGAGAAAATGGACGTAAAGGGAGGAAATGCCCATACTGAAAGGCATCCAGGCAGTTTCGTGATAGAGCTGGAACTCCAGCCCACATAGCCTGACTTTTAAAGCCCTGCTCTTCCCACTCTGACAGCTGCCTCTCCTGCATGCTGAGCAGGGCGATGTGAGTATGGGCACTGTGCCTGCCTGGCTCTGGGGAAGCACTGAATATGCGGTGCTTTCTAAGATTTCCAGTCTCTTACTCAAAACCTTGGGAGCCTGATATATTTCAGAATTCAAATACATTAGATTTCAGAAAAGCCATACAAGATCTTTAACCTGGGTCACAGCCCTTCCATCAGGATCTGGACAGCACCCCATAATCAAGCACATTAATATTTTCTGCATCAATCAGATTATTCACACTATGGGAGGTATAGCCCTCCCTTACTTCAGGACAAGCTTTACTACAAATCAGTTATTAAAAACTGTTCTGTTTCTGAGCTTTTGGGATTTGAGAATACAGGGCAAGAGATTGTTGGCTATTTGTCCTGGGCACTGTATGGGTGCAAGGGACTCAAGATGTCGAAGGGTAGTACAGTAGAGAGAGGGAAAAAAATACATCATTGTCCCACAACTTCTATCGTAAAACAGATAATTCTCTGCTTCTTGCTTCTTCCAGACCCTCACTGATGCATGCTTAGCAATCTGATTATTAATTCATGGTATGATTTGCAGCTGAGAAAAACCCATGAGTTACCCCTCTCAGAAAACATATTTACACATTAACAGAGATACTAAAAAATCACAGTATATTAGTTGTAAGGAGTGACTCCACTACTAGACTTTCTTTGGCATAGTAGCAAAATAACATGGTATAAATATTTTGGCAAGTATTCTCTTTACACTTACCCATACGGAGACCTCAAACTGAATGTGACAAGTCCTTTGTACTAAGCAAGCAGGAGCATCTATAACCATGATCATTTCTGAAACACACTGTAGTCTATCATAGGAGATTTTCACCATGATAAAAATATGAAGCTTTCTTCCAGTGTGCAATCCCCAAAATAAAAAGAAAACCCACACTGATTAATTCACCAAAAGAATCAGTCATATTCAGGAATGAAATAACCAGTTCCCAGGAAGACCTGGAAATGACAAGACTCCAGAGATAAAAGCAAATTACATTTTAAATTACTGTAAGACTTTGATGTGTTTTTGAAATGTTACCTACATATGTTAGGGATTTTAACATAATCATTATGCTTCTTTTCAAGTCCAGCTGAATGATATCTCTGTCTTCTCATCATAAAAGAGATATGAGAATATGAAAAGGCAGGTCCCCCAAAGGGGTCCCACAACTTTACTAACAGAAATCTGTTTTCCCCTGGATTTTAAAAGTAAGTCAAATAATATTCTTGTCTTAAAACGTTTCATTGATCAAAGAAAAATAAAGTTGCCTCTGTTTTTTCCAGTTAAAAAAGTACAGATTGTCCAGTAAGAAATTGTTTTGTTTTTAAGAAACCTGTAGTTGTTCAAGTTTGCTATTCACTGTATACACTTCTATATAGGCAAAAACTGTATGACAGTTAGACCTGAAGTGGGGGTACAGGAAGATGTTCATACAGAAAAATCGTGTAATGTCTCTTGACTGCCTGCATTCCTTCCATTCTACCTGTTCTCCAAACTCTAGTAATTAGCATTCTGAAACTTAAAATGGATGTTGTCACTTTCTTGCTGCAAATCTGGCACTCAATTCTCGATGCCTTTAGGATCGGCCCAAACTCCTTTACATGGCTCAACAGACACCCCCTAGTCTCCACCTGCCTTCGCACCCTCACCAATTTCTATGTCCTTCCCTACCACAGATTCTCAGGGCTCCCCTCTTACTCAACTTCATTATCTTTCTCAAGAGTGTCACACTTACCACTGGTCCACCTATACCCTTCATTTTGTAGCTCACACACATCCCTGTTCACACCTAGTTTCCCTAATCTACATTCTTCCTTCAAGAATCTATATAAACTTCAATTCCTATAGGTTTTCTCCAGTCACACTGGCTTGGAACTCCTTCTGTATGTTCCCTGTTTTCTCCATATTATAACCATTACCATATTCTATTGTAATGATTGATTCAGCTTTTCTAGATGCAAATTACATAGAGATTCGTGTAGTGCCTTGCATAGCCCAATTAACTAGTCTTCCATTTTATAGAACCACGAAGAGCGAATAATTTTAACAATTACACAGGCCTTTGTAGGATCTTGACATTTTTTGTACTGTTCAAAAGCAGACACTTATTAGCACCAACTTAATCATCTAATTGAGTCTCAACAGACATGGATTGGCTAAGCTAAGGAAACCTGCCTTAATAGCCCTGTATTTAATCATAAATAACAATATTCACCATTAGAGAAGTACTTGTTATGTGATGGCAATTTATATGTTTATCACTTAACCCTTACTATATCACTCCTTTCATCAGGGAGACGAGGTAATTTTCTGGAAGTCGATAAGGTAATTGGCAGAGATGGTTTGTGGTCTAATTCCACCAGGAGCTTCTTTTTACTACCTTACATTGCTAGAATTGCTGACACAGTACTTCTTTCCTGAATAAAAGAAATGTAGTTGTCAGGCACAGAGATCTCTTTTAATTTCCTCAAAGCACCTGGAAAAGAGTACATTAATCCTGTATGACATGGATTGAAGAGACATTCACATACCTAACTATCTATCTGTAAAATCTGTGAATCCAGAGATAGAAGAGAGTTTAACAATTTATTCAATTTCTATGTATTTCTGAAAACAGAATGCTATAAATTTGCTGTTTACTAAATAAATGTACTATTATTCTCTCCTATAAATATTACTTTAGTTATTAATTCTATATTCACTGTAGTGCTAATAAAAAAAACAGAGGTATACTTTCAGTGGAATTCCGTAGTATGAAAGAGTCTACTAATCCTATGTTTTTGGAAATTTTCTTTAGGTTTCTTTTAGAACACTTCTTGGAGTTCTAGAATCATCTAGTGCATTTTGAAGAAAAACATTGGGTTCTCCCTCACCACTCCTGTGCTTCTGTTACACTACTCAGGCCACAATGACTGACTGGCAGGATGCCCTCTAACTCAAGGCATTCCCAGTGTTGCTCTCCGTACCAGGAATGTCTTCATTCTTACTCATCTCCTGCCTACATTGAACCCATCAGTTCAGATTTTTCCTTCTCAAGGAAATCCCTCATGATTCAGAGGTCTGGGTGAGTTCATTCATGTGCTCTTCAGACATTCTGTGTATCTTCCTCATGAATTTATCAAACTATGTAGTGGTGACCTGTCTGCTGTACGTCCAAGCCCCAGTTAGATTGTACGAGTCTTTAGGCTAGCACCAATAGCATGTAGTAGGCATGAATCCCAATAAATAGCTGGTCAATGAATAAACAAAAATAGAGATGGGGACTTAATTTTTCTGATAATTTCTCTCTGTGGTGAGAATTAGAGTTTACACATTAAAGGTGAGATTCTTGATAATTTCACCAATTTCTTTAAAGCAGAAAGACTTGTGAAATTCCTTGCTACATCTTCAGTGCAAGGAGCTTCATTTGCACACACTGCTGTGCCTTAGAGATGTGTTTTTAACAGCTACATTCATTTTTTTAATAAAGTTACTGACCACTAGATAAAATTTAGCCATACATAATCTTTTAGGATGAAAAAATGATCTGTAATCTCTATATTCAGTTACATAAAGTATAACTTTTTACTAATTGGTTCTCAGCATGTGTTCAGCACATACTTATTTGAATTATTAATGATATACTAAATAAGCAAAATTTAAACTTGCTCTGGTAATATTTTTAGTATAATCATTTTTCCATGTTACAGAGATCTTTTCATAAATATTACTTTTCACAGTAGAATAATATTTCATCATGTGGACTGTCATAATTAATGTATATCTCCTATCTCCCTTTGTTGGAACTTATAAAATTTTTCTAAAATTTTCACCACTATAAAATAATTACTCAAGGAATATTTTTGTGCAAAAATTAGTTTCCTCATATCTATCACACTGTCTTTTAATTAATCCCTAAAAGTAAGCTAGATTGTCAAGCAATTTTGCCTGTTTATAAAGCTAACAGTATTTCCCCAGTCTTTTCCAGGATTGAAAGAAGGTCTGGCGTTAACTGGCATGAAGATGAAGTTGTTCTTAATTTCATGTTACTTTTTTGTTTGTTTGTTTTTTAGTTCTTAATTCTTTACCCTACTATGGAATCACATGATCAAAACCTTCAAATGCTGAATGGTGGCCAAATGCAAAGGCTCACAGAGTTGAGCTAAATACTCATTTCAGAAAATGGTGTCTTTCCACCCTAGGCCTGAAGTTTTACTTAGATCTGTGAATCAGAGGTGTCATTTTCCTTTCATCATTTTAATACCTTTATTGCAATGTGTGACTCTACAATGACTTAAAAACCCACAAATCAAAATTCAGATAAACAAAGATATGATCCCCTTTTAATAAACACCCTAAGGACAATATTTTGTAAAAGATATTTAATGAAACTGGATATTTTTGGGAAAAAAAAGAAAAAAATTTGGAAGATAGACAATTTTCCTTTTGTTTTTCAATGGAACTTCTCAGAGGCTTAAAACACAATGAGTGCTGTGAAGCAACAAGTGGAGGAAGCGTATGACTCATTTCTCAAACAGAACTTGTTTTTTGTGATGCAGCATCTCAAAGGACTTGTATACTGGAGAGCACACTTCTGCTTGGGGAGATAATGCCCTTAGTATGACATTGCCATTGTTAGAAACGTTTTTGGAAGTCCTCTGCTGGATCTGACTTCAAGAGACAATTACCAAACACTAGAGAATCAGTCTTAGTGAATTACAGTGATGCAATAGGCTCTTTTGTTCCAGTCTCTTTCTTTGTCGTTATTTTCTCGCCTGCATTTGTTCATCTGCTTGCCCCTCACCTACTGATTCATGGGGAGCTCACAGCAGGGCATGCTGGCACTGCTTACGAGAAGAGTTATTTGTGGAAGAGAGACAGGGAAGGCCAAAGGGAATGACTATGGAAACAAATGGAAGGCCGAGGCAAGAAGCAACCTAGCCCGGAGTATATCACGGAGGAGCAGACTGCTTAATTTAACTTTAATTGCCCACTGGCTATTTATTGCCTGTCTGAAATGCCACAAGTAATAACATAAATATAATAACCTGAGGAGTATCAGTAAAATTTATGAGAAATAAAGTTATATACTCATATATTTAAAAACACACCAGTAATAAAAAGATGGATTTCCATGTAGATCACTGACAACCACTAGTTTTCCTTACATAACGCAGCCTTTGTGGGCAACACTTGCTCATAAAGGAAAAGCCTCTTTTTTGCAAAAGTTGTATCTTTTTTGAGTAAAATATACCAGGAAGAGGCTATCAACCTACAAACATAAGTTATATAAAAACCAGCAAGAAAAGAAAAAAAAATGCAGGGTAATTTAAAGTTTGGTGGTCCTGTAATATCTGAGTGAAATAATATTACATTTTACTCTTTCTGGAGCTCTGAGACCGCAGAAATCACCTCTGGCAGGACCCAACAGCCTTTGCTGTTGTTCTGACAGTGGTGCTGTCAGAGGGCTGGAGCTTTTATTTCTCTCTATTGGAGCACTAACTGCTTCAAAAATTAGAGCTAGAGCTACAGCAGACACTGCACAACACCAGGAATATGTTTGGTTAGAAAACTCGGGTAGGGACTAATGCTAAAATAGTGACAAAGACTGCAAAAGGAGAGCAAAAAAATTTCTTTTGAATTCTCTTGAAAACACCATGTAGGTGTCAGATGCAGGAGATAAAAATACAGAGAAACTACTTACCATTGCCAGATATGAGACAAAATTTTTGTAGTATAAATTATACCATAATTTAGAACACATATTTATACCAAAAATACTTATTTTTTTTGCTTATCTGTAATTCAAAGTTAACTAGGTATCATATTTTATATTTTATTAGGCAACCTTACAGCCATAAAGTGATAACACATTACAATATAACCCAGATGAAACTAAGGACAAAAATTAACAACATGCTGGAATCCAGGAAGATTTTATACTCATTAAAACACCTATAGGCAAGAATCAATGGTCATAGCTACTTGTGCTTAAACTCTTAAAATGGGAAAGGAAGAGGGCAATGAATATTCTTCAGGATTAAAGACATGAATGAAGGAACATCCTGATAATTGAAAGTAAGGGTTTCCTTTGTAAAACCACCTGCTTCAAGTTTGCTATAAGACATAAATACTGACCGATTCAGTGAAAAAAGCAAAGAAGATGGTGAAAAATAAAATTAAATAAAAACTTAGAAAAAATGAGAACTGATAAAAATGAGAAAAAAGAAACAAGCAATCTAATTAAAAGAATGTTCAAAAACCAGAAACATGGTAGAAAAGTCAAATATCTATTGAATATAATAAAGAACATATTTGGCACTGCAATATAAGAGATAACCAGAAATGTAGAAGACTACTTAGGAATTTTTGCAAAAATGCAAAATAAGATGGAAAAATACAAAAAGTGGTGAAAGATGACAAAATAGAAAAAAAAAGAAGAGTGAACCTATAAAAATAAGTTGTTTTGTTTTAAAAATGTTGTGAAAATGGGGAAGCTTCACATGGCTCCTAAGTTCCTCCTGAATTGCTCCTTAACTACCTTCCTAGGCGTTATTACACCTCTCCTTTTCCTCCCAACCCCCTTATGGTCCTGATGTTTTTTCAATTCTTCCACCCACTTTGCTCCCTTATCTTTGGTCATTTCATCCAGCTAGTCTCCACTTCTTAAGTATTTCTTTGGCTCTGTTGGCTAAATCCTACTCTTTCTCTATATTTTAGCTCATGTTCTTTTTGGGGCCAAGATTTGTGTAGGGCTCCTGCCTATGCTTACAGCACACAAGGACTCCCTCTTTTCCTTCTCTACTTGATTACCTCTATGTATCAGATGGAAAAGGCAAATTTTAGTAAGCAAAATCATGTATCCATTAACTCTATACAAAACCAAGAGAACTTTGATATATGAATGCAGCACAAAGACATCCTCAGATATATGAAGATCCACAAAAATACATCATATTCAAGTCATTCCTGAAAAACGAATTTAAAAATAGTGTATAAGAAAATTGACTCAAAACTGAGGAATAATGACAGAAAACCAAAAAAGTGGTAATGTGTTAAACAGGTACAAATACATCTAAAAATTGTGACCACAAATATAGTTACAAATTACATATTTATAACAAAAATAAAGAGATGACACATGTTAGTTATAACTCTTATAGATTATAAAATGAATTATCATTTATATATATACAGCATATCCACAAAACCTAAAAACAATAAACTGAAATACTATCTCAATCAATAAGGATTCAGTACAATAACTATACATATGAATAATATACTAAAAGTAGTAGCTTACTCATACACTATTAATAACTAGTTAAAATGTAATGGAGAGCAATATCCCATTCACAATACCAACTAAATATAAAATGTATAGTAATAACATTTGAAATAAATATGTAGGACATACATGAAGTATATGATGAAATTCTTGTTTGAGAGCTAAAACCGAATTTGAGTAAAATGGTAAGTTACTGTCTTTTTTATTATAAAGATTAAATATTAGATTTAAAAACTCTCTGTACCTATTATCTCAGAGAATATAAAAATAAAGTAATTATGTTAAGTTTCTAATAGTCTGGGTAATAAAAGGGCTGTTTTCTTCTTCAATATAGTCTATATTTACCCAATTGTCTGTAATGAGAACATTTACTTTTACAATTTAAGAATGCTTAATTGTAACAAAAAAACCTATAATGACCCCTCATCTTAAAAACATTAAATTGTCCTAATATTGTTTTGAATATTATAGTGTATTTTGTAATTTTTATTTTATCTACTATCTCACAATGTTCTTTTCCTGAAAAATACGGTTCTACCTGACCTAATATATAGGGTATGTTTGTGTAAATGAAGGCTTGACTCATTTCTTGTATGTGCGTGACCACAATAATACATATGTTTCTTTAAATATCTTTCTCAGACCTTCTATTTGTCACAACTCAAAGGGAATATCTGGACATAATTAGGTTTTAGATGTAATGTCTTCATTACTGCATTGGTTTGATAAAGTATATTCTAGACAGCCTAGGGAAAAATTCACCTTTGGCTATTTTTATTTTATTAAATGAGATGAAATAACAATATGTGATAAATAGCAATCTTTTTTTTTTTTTGTCCTGCTATCCTTGTCTAATTTCCTTGCTACAGCAACATCTGTTCTTCAGGATCTTAAGACACAGTATCCTTTGGTGAAGGGGTTCTATTCCCATGTAATGAGCAGGACAATAAGGGTCATCTATTATCATTGGAGATGCTCCTCTAAATAATCGGGACTAGGCATTTGTTCCCATTGGCAATGTCTCTGTGTGAAAAATTAAAGCACACTGATATGTAAACATTACTTCAACTTAATGCCTTTATTTGGGGACTTTAAGTACCACAAACATCTGTTAAACCATCAGTGTTCATGTCCTTATAAATGTATTCACAGTGGGCAGATGACAAATTAAAGTGTCACAGTTCTCCAAGTGATGATTTTCTAGGAGTTTGTATTAATGTTAGTCTAACAAGCTTCTTGTAGCAATGATAAAATCACACACTATACACAGGCTTTGAATTTCTTCCATAGGATTATATATTGGGAACCAGAATAGATGAAAAAGTAGATACAGAAGGTGAGCTCAAAGAAGATAAGAAATAATACTGACTTTGTAGGGAAAAATTATAGAGGAATACATTCTTGTAGATGCGGAAACTCATGGAATCATCCAGATGGTGATTATTGTGGGCTGTAAAACAACAACTGGTGTCCTAGTAAAGGAAAGTGAGGCATAGAGACACACGGGGACGGTCAGCATGTGGAAATGGAGGCAGAGATTGGAGAAAAGCCTCTACAAGCCACAGGACACCAAAGATGCCAGCAACCCCGAGAACCGAGGGGACAGGCATGGAGCAGGTTTTCCCTCAGAACCTCCAGGAGAAACTAATCCTGCTGACACCTGGATTTCACACTTCTGGACTCCAGAACTGTTATGAGAATATATTTCTGTTGCTTCAAGACATCAAGTTTATGGTAAAGGCTACAGCAGTTCTGGGAAACGAAAACAGTCAGTTAGATGGTCAATACCTACCGTGTCTACAAACGGATAAGGAAACTCAGAGGAAGAAGCAAACTGCATTTGAGAGATTATCAAGCAAAACTTTATAATCATACAAGATATTGAAAGATGCCCAAACCAATCTGCTGAATATAGGAGGGGAAAGGATTCTAGGCAGTGACAATAGTGTATGCAAATGCCCGACCACGTGAACACATCTCATACCTGAAATGGCCAAACCGGGAGTCTGACTTCAGCAGCATTTTTAGTGGAGCTGTAACAGGTGTTAGTAGTAGGAGCATGGGTGGTAGGCAGATTCTGAAGAGCCAGGCTAAGGAAAGTGTATACTACCAGGTAGCCAAAGCAAAGCAATGAATATGATTTTTTAAGCAGGAACATGGCAGAGCCTATTTGTGCTTTGGAAGGAATTACTCTGCCTCAGATCTGAAGTCACCCCCTCTTCTCAGCTCACCTTCATTGGTGCCTATTTTCACTTTTGTTTTCCTTCTTCACCATCTTGGCTCCTTCCTGGACTTTTATATATAAAGGAGGTATTGATTTGAAGCAATTTTACAGGAGTATTTGGAACCACAGAATCCTGTTAGTATTTTTTAATTCCCAGTTCAACATAAGCTTCTAGCTTCGGAGTCTATATGAGTTACAACATTGGATAACAAGTTCCGTTTCACCGAAATTATGCCAAAATTAATAGTTTCTTGGGCTTTAAACCAAAATAATAGCAATGCAAAGCTGACCTTTATTGTAGAAAGGACTTCATAGTCCTCACCATCTTTTTATGGTAGTGAATTGCTGCAACCAAAAATTTTAAGGAACATGCTTTGCATCTAATTTCACAGCCATAAAATCTATGAAAAAGCTATCTATAATCGGGTTATTGGTACTGGAATATAAAACAAAAGTCACAAAACATAATATAAAATATCACGGTTTTAAATCTCATGAAAGAGTAACTACTGAAAAACCAGATTCTCAAATCATATAACCACTGAATCTTAATTAGAAAAAAGTCATTAAGGTTTTCTTGTCCCACTAGGCAAACAGAAACCGATGAGACATTCCTGACGTCTCTCCCTGCCTCACTCACTGCATCTAATCAATGAACAGTTCCACTTTAACTATGCCCACTTTATTTCGTCCCTCTGGCCACTGTGTTAATTCAGGTCACCAGTGTCTCTTACATGGATTACCACAATAACCTCCTGACAAACTTGTACTCATCTCCCCCAGCTCAGTCCCTCTTCAGGTACTAAGGTTTCAGAATGAAATTCCCAATTACAAATCTGCATACCATTGCTTTGCTTAAAATTCTTCAAAAGTTCCCCATTGCCATCAAAGGAAGATCACAACTTCTCATTAGAGCATACCAAGATTTTTGATCCAGTCTCAGTTTCTGTCTCCTGCCACATCTCCCCATCCATTATACAGCACTGCAGCTGTACTGAATTACTTATAGCAACTTGCACAAGCCATGCCTTCTTTCCCTTTTAGGAGTTTGTTTAGGCTTTTCTTTGTCTAAAAAGTCTGGCTATCTCGTCTTCATTCTCTGGTACCAACAGAGACATATTTTCCTTCAGGAAGTTTTTTCCAGCCGTGGCAAGATTATATTAACCTCCGAAGCGCGCTTCTACTGGAGATCTCATGACATTGCACTCTCACGTCCCTTCGTCTGCTCCTGTTCAGGAGACCACAGACTTCCTGGAGGTGGGAAATATGCCTTCATCCTGCCACTCACAAAATACCTGTTATTATGTACATAATACATACATATTAAGTACTTATCTAATTAATCACTATTTATTAGTGAGGGATATAATTACTCTTACAATTTCCCAGAAAGTTATCCAGTACCCTCTGAGATTAAATCTCAGAGACAAATTATTTTTTCATGAATCATCTAAATGCTAGGCAGCTTCTTCAAGGTAGGCTGTTGCAACCATATCATTCTGAAAATAACTTAATGCTTGCCCTAAGGAATGACGATGATGACCAGATGATGATAACAATAATACAACTGACATTTGTAGAACCAGGCACTACACTAGATTCTTAATCTGAATATGCTCAGTCCACCCTCAAAACGATTCTGACTCAGATAGTATTCTTACCTCCCCAGTCCCGATGAAAGGGAAGGGGCTCAGAGAAGCAATCTGGTGAAAGTTATACAAGCAAGTGGTGGAGTCAAGATACAAAATCAGCCTATGGAATCCAGTCCTTAGCATTAATTCACTCTCATCTAAAAAACAACTGTCAGGCAATGAGCCAGTCTTTCAACTCTTTAACCCTAAAATGATCTGTAGTAAAATAAAAAAATAATAATAATAATAATAAAATTTGAAAATAGAAACCTAGTTTACTTTATTAAAAAGTAGTTTCCAAACCCATCTATCCATAGAACTGTTTTGAGAGGCAACAACTATTAACATCCTGAAGAACTGCAGATAAATAAAACTGCATTTGGGGAAATACTCGTCTAAATACGGTTATTTTCCTAAATTACCATTGAATTATATTTGCTTTTGCAGCAGTTGTATCACACTACTGGTTTGTGCCCAGCCAGTAGCCAATTACAACCCCCAAAATGTACACCTGATCTCAGTCATATCCAAATACTATTGAATTAGAAACTGGAGTGAGACCTGTAGTAAAAATCTTAGTTATCATCTTACATTATTCAGGCACATGTAAATTTCAGAACCATTATTTTGGAATGAGCTGAAATGAGAGAGTTTAGTCCTGTCCTGGACTAAGCATCTTGCATCCCTTCAGGAAATGCCATTTATAGGTTCAGAGGTCCTAACAACCTCCCTTACCTCTCAAGCCTGTTCTCCTACCTTCTGGTCCCTCAATTACCCCATATTAACAGCACTCAGTATTCTTGGTCAAGCTTCCATGTTTGCACTCTACTCTGCTGCCCTTCCCCTTGATTGCTGGAACACACTTATCTTTTGGGAGTTAACTAAAATGTCATCTCCTCTGTGTGGGAGAGTGGGTACCTCCCCAGTCTGTCCGCACTATACCAATATCTCTATTATAATGTTTAACACGTTATATTGTAACTATGGACATACAGTTCTTCTTTTCCAACAGAATACAAGTGCCTTGATGGTAAATGTCAAATTTTAACCTATCTTATATTCTCAGTACTAACTTCATCCTGACCAATAGTTGAAACTCAGTAGTTGTCAGCTGAGAAATTTGAAAGCATTTTAAAACTTTCATCTTTGATGCTCTCTTCCAGAGTGCTTAGCTAAGAGAGAAACGTACTAATGCCTTTACAACATGCTATTTCAACCAACCGGTGCAAGTCAAGCTACAAAATACTGTTGATAAAAACACCGGGCCCTGAAGCACAAAGTACTCAAAAGTAATGTCACCGAGATACCACCTAACAGATAGAAAATGCAGAGGTGAATTGAATCAAAGATGGATACATAAATAAAAGAATGAACACATTTTTTAAATAGTCACTAAATAATTTAAATAAAAACCTAAAGAACTGATAGCATGCCTATGTTACAACTAAAATTTAAGTACTAGACTCACAAAAAACTAGGCACTGAATTAAATAACCTTGTTTTTGCATTTAGAACACATCATATTTTTAATATATTGAAGGCTATTAGTGCATTTAAATGTTTAATTTCAATTAATTTTCTTGAATTTTATGTCTTTAGCACTGTATTCTAAATATCAAAGCATAGTCAACACCATTAAGAATCTGGGAATTAAGCATAAACTCACAAATGCTTACCCATCATGACACAAATATAATAGTTGTTCAGCTTTGATGTACTCACTAAACATTTTATATGACTGTAATAGGCTCACTCAGGCCTGATGACAAAGTTCCAGTCGCTTAAAAAAGAAAGGTTTCTTGCTACTTTGATTCTGTTTACACAGAAGAAGACCCAATTATTCCATCCATTTCTTACCCAGTTATAGGAAAGATAGATTTCATTAAGGATATTTTAATAATTTTCATATTTTCCCTCTTCTCACTCATTTTAAAAAAGAGAAGCAGGAAAATTTAAATGATAAATCAAACCATAATAACTGTATTGTTCTGTGTACCTAAGTACCAATTTTATTAATTTTGTCCAAATTAACATTTCAGAATATTAAGGAAGCTTATCCTAGCTATATTTACTTTGTCCCTGTTTCCACTACAATTATTACACAATATTCACTTTCAGTAAAGAGCATTTTTATCTTAAATCAATAAACATAAAAACACTAAAGTAAGCAACCCCACATCTGAATTTCTGTTGTATAATCTGCAAACACAGACACAAAGTTTATGTGAATTCTGAATAATCCGTGGCCAATCTGACAAACTATTCAACAAAAACTTTGCATCAGTCTTAATAGTTTTTGCTTAAACATAATTCATAAACATGTTGTTTTAAATTTAGAATTAACAGTATTATTTGCATATATTGATATTATTAAAAATTGCTTTAGTTTACAAAACAAAAGTATTTACATTTTTTTTAGCCAATGGTTCAGTAACATCTGTGTTGACAGATAGTAACTGAGCTAGTTGGATGAGGATTTAATAATGCTAACTGTTAAATCAGTGTGTTGTATACTTGAAACAAATATAAGATTGTATATCAGCTATACTGCAATAAAAAAATACACAAATGTATTTGCACCTTATCATTTAGTGAATAACTTAAAAATTCTGGACAAAGTATTGGTGTGAAGTAAGAGAATGTCTGTGGCCAAAAGGCAGCATATTTTCATCTCTCAGATTTCCTCCACAGAGACAACTCAAAGGAGAACAGTTTTCAATGCTGAGACTAAACCACAGAACACCTGCCAAGAAAGGCTATCTTGACCTTTGTTTCAGTTTTAAAAGGTGTCAGCAGTGTTGTCAGATACATAAAGAATGGCAAAGCTCAAGATCTGATAGCAAACTCCCAAGGGTCTTCCAACAGAAAATGAAGAAGACACTACTGAGGCGTTTGCATAAGATTTTCTAAATACACGGAACACTAGGAAATGTCAGATTACAGAGATGTCTTGATCATTATCAGTTTTCAGAAGAAAAGGTCAGTTGCATGACTATAGAAATAATGGGAGTATATTTTTCCCAATATTAACAGTAAGATTTTGGCCCAAGTTCTTCTGTTCCAATTTCTGTAAAATGCATTCTCTCCAACACCCTCAAAATGATAATGTTGCTTTGCATCCCCTTGAAGCACAGTAAACACTGCCTTTGACTAGCCATCAAAGAAACGCTAAAGGAAAAGGTTTTCTACCCTGAATGTACTGACCTCACAACAACATCCAGTATCACCTGCAGATCTTAACAACAGCTCCAAACATCTTTCACTCCTCTGATCACCAGTTGTCCCTGTGAAACTCACCATGATCTGGTTAATTACATGTGAGAAGATAATGTTCTATAAAACACATCAATCCTCACTAATGGGCTGAACTAGGATTGCATTAAAAAATTTCAAAGGCAATAGATAAGAGTAGAATAACAAAAGACAAAGGCTGCATCCGGAGGAGGATCTGAAAATGAGGTGAATACCTAAAACAGTGACAATTTCCCTGCTACTATTAAGCAATAGAACAGTAAGGCAGACTCTATCCCAACTATTCCTAACATGCTTCTGACTCCTAAGAGCTAAAATGTGTGCATCTAATGTTAAACACACACAGTTCAGACTAAGCACCTGAGATTGAATAGGGAGAGCCCCAGAAGTCAGAAGATCTAAATTCTAGCTCTACTACTGTCACTAAGTAGCCAGAGATATGAACAAGTCAGCTGCTTCTTATATGAATTAAGGCAAATATGCCAGGTGATCACCATTTCCTTTCAATTCTAAGTCTTATGAATTCCAGAAGCCTGTCATATATACCAGTTACCAATCCTACTCAAAGAGTATATATTTTGGATATATATATAATACATGCACTCATGCATACACACACTTACGCCATATTCCCACAAATTTCTTCCACTGCTTATTCATATAAAAGTTCTATGTGTCTATGTTAGGACCATGAATATATCTTCTTTTTAGGTAAATATGTATATCGTGATATAGAAAAACTATTTTCTCAAAACAGAAATATGGAGCACCATATAACACATACATATTTATCTTGAAATATTATTCACTGAGTACATTAAAATCTAAACTTATTTGATTTGTGCTAGACAGTATACCATTCTCTATGCTTATTCTGATAGAATGAGTTAAGAAAGAGATTAGAACTGAATAATTTGACACTATTTTGTAAACACTTAAATGTGTTAGGCATATCTGTAAATCCTCAAGTGAATAAGACTTTCCCTGCTGTATAAGATATGGGAAGAGGAAAAGGATGGTGTCTTTGACAAGGCACTTTTCAAATGGAAATAAAACTGAGATTATCTAATCAGTTTATCCTTGTGGGCAGATGGATATACACCTGCATTGAATCTCAGACTTAGGAAATGACAGAGCTAATCATCTTTATGGGTTACCTGACAGAGCCACAACAAAATGATTTCCTGAGATCAATATGTGGTTGAGAGAAAGCTGTTTTCAATGGCAACAGGAAGCTAGGAGCTAACCTGTTTCTATGGTAACCAAAGGAGCAGCTACCAACAGCTGTAGGGAAAAAAGGGCAGAAACTTACAAATGCAAAACAAAACAAAAAATCAATAATAGTTTAACTTATTAGGGTGATGGTCCTTTGAGTACAATCAAAATGGGTGCTAATCTGTTGGCCCTCTACCACCACACACCCAGGGATTTTAATAAGTATTTTTGTTTTTCTTCCAAACATCAAAATCTTAGTGCTGGAAAGAAGTTTGGATACTATCTAATTCAATGTGTCACCTATTTTTGTTCTTTTTTCTTTCAGAATAAGGCAAAGGAAATCAAGGCTCAGGAAGATGAAGTAAATTGTCCAAGGTCATACAGCAAGTTTGAAATTAGGGCTAGTACATAGGTCTTAAAGATCCCAGTCAAGGCATTTTTCCAGTGCTGTTTCCATGTATTCTCTATTCCTGATCTCTTCTCCTAACGCCCACATTTTAGTCACTTTCTGTGAAAATATTGACTACACAGTATTAAAATTAATCACCACCCTTCAACCCATAAGAAAAGCAAAAGCAGTGCTATTCTGTCATAGAAAAAAATCTTGACTGCTCCTCTAAAAGAAAAGCCTTGCATACTTCAAACAGAATTGAATTAAGTTTGTACCATATATTGATGGCTATGATTTAGTTTGTTTAGCCATCATGTATTTCCTCCCACAGGTCTGTGTTTATCTGCTATCAGTCCTTCAGTGCCCTTTACTATTTAATTAAGACATATTTTAAAAGTTGCCATAATAAAAAGGATATATGACTCAGATGTTGAATATAAGACCTGAAAAGGTGAAAGGCATTTACCCTTTTATTGTAGTAGTAAAAATAAATGGTAATGATATACACTTTAAAATGGGAAAGGCTGAACTGCCTTTTTATATAAACCTACATGTTTCCTTGTTTTCAGCTGCTTTGAAAATAAGCTTCTTGACACAGAAGAAACATTTCCTTGACTCTTATTTAGGTTTGTCAACTCAAGTCTACAAATTAGCTCTTAACCAAAAATGTCACACCTACTGTGTCCAACTACATTCCCCTTTGGCATGCCTAATGACCAGCCATAGATCAGATCACCTAGCTTGTGATCAGCTATATTACTGAAAATACAATGGACTACTGAAGTTATGGGGTTCTTTTGGTGATGTACTGAATTAAGTCCTCTCTGATCTTGCCCAATGCTCAATATATTAGCATGAAATTAAATTTATTTGTGAACTGTACAATTAGTGGCTAGAAAAGGTCAATAGACACGTAGATACTAATATGGCCAATGCAAACACACCAGACTCCTAGAGCAGGACTCTTCTTGGGGGTCTGAAGTGTCGATTTGCGCTGTCACATGGTTGGCCTTGATTTTTAATTAAGTGGAAGAAATGAAGACACTTGGCCACATCCCAGATAATTCAGTTGTATGGTAAATGTACAGCTTTCATCCTATTTCTCCAATAATTTTGCAAAGAGAAAGCCTATAAATCACTTTGAAAACAGAAAAATGAAGATTAAAAGAACCTAACACTCTCATAATAAAGACTAACAGCACCTCAACACCATCACTTCTAAGTGGAATACTTTCCTGTGTGTGTCAGGCAATGTTTCCATGTGAGATTTTTTTTTTCTTTCTTTCTTTCTTTTTTTAAAGGAAAACTTATCTTTAATATCTCAGGAGTTTGGTTTATGGGATTTTTTTGGTGCATTTTTTAACTTAGTAGACAATGTTTTTAGGAAATGTTTTATTATACATAAGCTTATTGAGGGCAAAGAACAATATTTGCTCCATGCACCCAGTATCTCACATAGTTTCTGGTCTGGAGTGATTACATAATAAATATTCATTGACTAAATAAAAGTTCTAATATGTTTAATAATTGACAATAATATTTTATGAACAAGCTGTATTTGGTCATTAACTTTTAACCGTAGCAATGCTTACAAAACACGAATTATTACATGTTCTTTCTTTAATCTTAATGTAGGATTCAAACTGTCCTTACCTTATTATAATTTTTTTAAATTAAATGTTACACTTAAAGTGAGTATTTATTTAGATCATTTCTTTCTTGTTTTGTTTGTGGTTTGAGGAAGGGGAAAAAATGGCCCATAAAAAGTAAATAAAGTATGTGCAATTCTGAATCCAATTCTAGGGGTTGGAATTTTAATTTTAATAATTTTAAGGAGTATATTTTACTAATGCTGTGGAAATAAACAATTTAAAATGCTAAAACATGAGCAACTTTTTCCTGAACACATCTCCTTCAGCAAAGGAAACAAAAGCAAAAATGACCAAGTGGGACTACATCAAACTAAAAAGCTTCTGTACAGCAAAGGATACCATCAGCAGAACAAAAAGGCATACTACAGTATGGGAGAATATATTTGTAATGACAAATCCGATAAAGGGTTGACATCCAAAAAATATAAAGAGCTCACATGCCTCAACAAACAAAAAACCAATAATCTGATTAAAAAATGGGCAGAGGATCTGAACAGGCACTTCTCCAAAGAAGAAATTCAGATGGCCAAGAGGCACATGAAAAGATGCTCCACATCACTAATAATCAGAGAAATGAAAATTAAAACCACAATTAGATATCACCTCACACCAGTAAGGATGGTCACTGTCCAAAAGACAGACAACAACAAATGTTGGTGAGGATCTGGAGAAAGGAGAACCCTCCTACACTGCTGGTGGGAATGTAAATTAGTTCAACCTTTGTGGAAAGCAGTAGGGAGGTTCCTCATAAAATAGAAATACCATTCGACTCAGGAATTCCACCCCTAGGAATTTACCCTGAGAATGCAAGAGCACAGTTCAAAAAAGACATATGCACCCTTATGTTTATTGCAGCACTATTTACAATAGCCGAGACATGCAAGCAACCTAAGTGTCCATCAATAGATGAATGGATAAAGAAGATGTGGTACGTATACACAATGGAATAGTATTCAGCCATAAGAAGAAAACAAAGCCTATCATTTGCAACAACATGGATTGAGGTAGAGGGTATTATGCTCAGTGAAATAAGCCAGACAGAAAAAGACAAGTACCAAATGATTTCATTCATTTGTGGAGTATAAGAACAAAGCAAAACCAAAGGGACAAAACAGCAGCAGACTCACAGACTCCAAGAAGAGACTAGTGGTTACCTAAGGGAAGGGGGTGGGAAGGGGGTGGGTGGGGGAAGGAGAAGGGGATTAAGGGTATTATGATTAACATAGACAATGTATGAGGGTCACAGGGAAAGCAGTACATCACAGAGAAGACAAGTAGTGACTCTATAGCATCTTACTACACTGTTGGACAGTGACTGCAATGGGGTGTGTGGGGGGGGGATTAATAATATGGGTGACTGTAGTAACCACAATGTTTTTCATGTGAAACCTTCACAAGATTACATATCAATGATACCTTAATAAACAACTAAATAAATAAATGTCAAGGTAAAATAAAATAAAATGCTAACAAAGTTAATATTTTCAAGATTAGAAAAATGTATGATTCAGGATAATCTCCACATAATGGTATATTAAGTGGTCTATCAGATAATCAAAGATATACATGCCACCCAGGAAAAGCCACACTCTAAAACAGAACCTAATTCAAGTGTACTCCCCCAAACAAAAAATAAGTGAGAAGAAGAGGAAGAAGTAGAAATTTATAACTGCACTCGCCTCTTTAATATTGGAAATGAATAGTTTTATTCTAGTATTTTGCCCTTAAACTGTTTTTTTAAACTTCTATAAAATCCAGAAGTTCTATCAAAGAATTTCTGCTTGGCATCTGTCCACTTACCTATGATATAATGCCTTCAGCACATACAAGCTTCATTTACTTCTAAAACTTGGATATCAAATTGGAAAAACACAATATTCTCACAAATACATCTACATATCCTTGCTTTTTAGTATTTGTAAATATTCAATGGCATCAACAGAATAATCTCTCCTTTTCTTTCCTGTTCTCATTTTCTCCACAACAGGTTTCCATGACAACTTATATTTGATGTTTTATAAATATCTATTTTAGAACACTATTCTTAAGGATAAGAATTCATAAGTATAAAATACAAATTTATTTCCCAAATTAACTTGAACCACTTAGACCTCTCAAATATGCATTTACATCATAAATTTAAAACTATAGAGAAGGGAAAAGTAAATTTCAGTTAATTATCAGTTTCCTCTCATTGTTGTTTCAGTCTGCCCCTTAACATCATACAAGGTTAGAAATAACAAATCTATTACATAATTGAGCCAATCACCTCAATATTGGGGAAGGATAAAGACAATGATGAAACAGATGTAATAAACTGTAAAATGAATTCAGACAGTTAAAATTGTTCATCTCTAGTATATCAATAAAAGATGAATTAATGTAAAAGAAAGTAAGAGGGTTTTTAAAAGCTAAATACTTAAATTCTATCCAGTATGAGACTCGTAGCAGTAAGACCACAGCTAAAGCAAACCACTTGATAATTACGCCTCTTAGAATCATATCCATGCAAAATATAATTTCATCTTATGACTTCCCAATGTAATTCTGTTTATCAAACTAGTCAGATAACATTAAGCCAGACCATCATCTGAACTAAAAGTGTGCATATAAAAATATTAAATCACAATCAAATAGAAGAGTGACTTCCTATTACTTTTTTTTTCAGGCAACCCCTATTAATTTGAAAAGGGATTCCCTGAAGACAAGCCCCACAAATATTAGCCAAATCTGAAAGGAAACAAAACGTTACATATCACTGGTCAATAAAAATAAAAGTTAAAACAGGGCTCATTTAAAAAAGTTTATTTGAATCCCGTATTTTCATTCTAATGGGTGGTCCAGCCAAAGTCCTGAAATATATGTATTTTAAAAAGTCATAGATGACCTTCCAAATTCACTAGAGTTCTAGTGAATGTCTTATGCTATATTAAATCGCAAGAACAACACAACCTGCAAAGATTTCACAAGCAGCCAAAGAGTCAGTTATAATCAGTGGGTGTAGTGAAAAGGGCCTGGATACGATGTTATGAGACTACAGCATGATTTTGGATCTGCTATTAACTTGCTGTATGACCTTGGCCCATCACTTAGCATCTATAGTCTTTATTTTCCTCACCTACAGAATAAGGGGTCTTCATGAGGTGAACTCAAAGAAATTTTCTGGGTGTCTGATTCTCAGCTGATTCAACTCTTTGACTTTATGTTAATCTCCAATCTGTCTGGGCTCTTTCCTCACTTAAAATGGATACGCATCAAGTCCTTAACATTATTAAAGTGATACCTTAAGATAAAAAAAAGCCTGTTTTAAAGTTAATGGTCTATGCTTTGACTAATAATAAATAGACTCAATTTCCATACCAATAATGAAAATGGAACACCTTGTTAAAAGTTTTTTCTATGCAATCTGGCCTATAATAAAATGTGTTATATTATCATGAGGGAAGATAATAAAACATTCTGTCTTTTTTGTAGTACACAATCTGGGGGAAAAAATAATCACGATGAGACTGAAAACAAATTCAGATTATCTTTCTAACCACCAAGCGGAAAGTGCACAGTGGCACTCAGCTTGAATCCAGAAAAAATAGATGAAATGGTCATGAGTCTGTGATTTAATTTCAGTAAATGTAGACTTGTTTTTTGTGGTTGTTTTCTAAATGCCAACTCTTGCCGAATTTATAGAATGGTATGAAAAGGAAACTATCAGAGTCGAAGTTGTTAATTCTATATTCCAATGTGAGCATGTGGACATACTAAAATTTATGTATGTATTTAAATACCACATACAATAGAGTAGGAAGGCTTTAAATAGCCTCTTTCGTATTCTATTTCAAACTAAAAACAAAACACATCCTCAGACTCCCAAAGTGGTGTCAGAAGCACATCTTCTGACAAGTTATTAGATAGATAATCACACAATATCTCAAATGCAGAGACTTCTCACATGCAGAGAAGCACAACAATGAGGACAGAGCCAGAGTGAAGCTGGGAAAATTCCCATTCTGCCCAGGGGGTATTTTTTCTGGGTGTCAGAAGCAAACCAGACACAGACAATTGCAAAGATTTAACTAAATACACTACAGTTCTCTCATATAATTAAAAACAATTCACATACCGCATAATTTTGGGGTTATTTATATATCTTTTATCTCTTTTAAAGTGGAGAAACCATTATTGGTTACTTTTGGTCCCTGCATGGAATTCTGAATAATTAATTGGGAGTATCTAAGACTAAATTCAAACTGTCCCTCAACCTAGAAACAGAAAAGAAAAATTGAGGATGGGATCACCGTCTAAGAGTAAAATGAAGTTTGCCACAATCTCAATTACCCAGATTTAGAGAATTGGACTACACTAGTCACCAACGTGACTAATTCACACGCAACCTGAAAGAAACACAGATGCAGCCCAAGGGGAAAGGCACCAGATTCCCACATTCAATGAGCAGGTGGGCTCCCTGGTCAATTTCTTGGGATTAGCAATCCAGCGTTCACCACCCCTGGAGGAAGACCGCCAAATAGCATTCAGGAGATCCATTCACAGAAATGAACCTCCGGCACACCTGCTCCCAGCCCAGACGCACACAGAGATTCCATTTCTCCTCCTCTGTCCTCAGATTAGATCCCTAACTGGAGCCAGTGCTCCGGGTGAGTCAACATGAAGGAGCTGTCAGGCCCCACTGAAAATGTCTAATTGTGACGACCAGAAGGAAATCCGAGCTAAAGGAAAAGTTGCAACAGAACAGCTGGGAAAAAACTCAAGATGAAGAGTGGAAACCGATTTCAGAACAAGATTCCAGATAGACCTGCACAGAGACGTTTGCCCCTTAGGTCCCATCTGCTAAAGTAATAAAGTAAATCTCAGTCTGAGCTGAGGAGGACAGGAGCGGGATGAAGGAAGGGGGCGGAGAATGGACCAGGGTCCCCGAGTTCACTTTGCACCAGACCTCTCATCTCATCCTTAGGGAGTCCTGTTTTCTGCCCCCCACTCGCCTGTCCCAGAGGCCCGTGGACGACAACGGAAAGTTGGGCAAGGGGTTGGGAGGAGCTGGAGCAGCAGGGAACAGGGGGCGATTCTGGCCTTACCCTGGCGGCTCGGGACGAATAGGGGTCCTCGAAGAGGGCCCACATGCGGGGCTGCAGCCTCCTCCAGCGGCCGGACTTGCCGTCCGGGGCCCCCGGGACCGCGGAGTCCTCGATGCCCAGCCGCTTGGCCGCCAGGTCCTCGTCGTCGCCGGGGTCGCCGCCGATGAGGTCGGGGGTCTCGAAGATGTCGAGCGCCTCCTCGGCGTCTCGGTGCTGCCGGTAGGTCATCCAGCAGCAGGGCTCCACGTCCGTCTCGTCGATGCCCCAGAAGGCCAGCTCCTCCTCGAAAAGCGGACCGCACACGTCGGCGGGGCAGTGCAGCTTGCCGGTGCGGTAGTAGTTGAGCACGTAGGCGAAGACGCCCGGGTGCCGGTCGAAGAAGAACTCGCGGCCGCCCGTGCGGTGGTCGGCGCCGCCGCCGCGGGGACTGCAGTTCCCCGCGCCGCCCTCCGAGCAGCCGCCCGGCCCGGGGCCCAGCGCGGGCGGTCGCTGCGGTGGCGAGAGGGCAGGGGGCGAGGGCTGCCCCTTGTCTCCCGCCGCCGTCAGGCAGTCGCCCTGGGGCTCCGAGGAGGCGAGGAGGGCTAGGCGCGTCCCGGGCAGGGTCTTGAGGGTGCTGCGGTAGGTCTCGTGCCGGGTGCCCCCGACATTGAGGATCACCCTCTCGTTGTTCTCGATCTTGCCCATCTCTGTGGCTCAGACATGACTGGGGGGAGGCAAACACAGCGCCGAGTTAAAGATCTCGCCCGTCAGAGAGGCGCCGTGACCCCCACCCCCACTCCCGGCGCGACAGTCCCAGATGCGAGGCTGGCGGATGCGCGAGGGGCGAACGGCCCTCCCAGGGGCAGATCGGAGCCTAGCCCCGTCCTGGCCTCAAGGGCACGCTTTCCCCATGTTCCCAGCAGTGGGAGCCTCCCCTGACCTTCCATGACACCCTCTCCCTTGCCTCATACCTTTCTCCCTCCACTCAGACCTCTCCTTCATCTCTTCACCTCCTTGCCCTCTGACCTAAGTGCCACCTGCTCCCAGCTCCTAACAGCCCCTTCTCTCCCGAAACCTCCACCCCTTTCTCTAAAGCCTCTCTCCCCTCCCGCGCCGTGGCCCCTCTCCCCTCCCCTAGCCTGGAGGCAGCTCTGGACAGGCCGCCCTCTGCGCTGGGCATGGGCCCCCGCGCCAGAGGACCCCCCACTGCACGCGCACCCGCGGCAGCGCCGGACGGCTCTGCTCCCCAGCACTCAGGGAGTGCCCTTTGCGCGACCTGTTCTCGGTTCACCTCCGCTCCCTCAGGAGGCAAAAAGACTGCACGCACAAGTCAGAGCAATTTTCCCTGCTGTTGTCTTTCACCAAGGAGACTCCTGACTAATTTCCTGATCCAATTTCCTTTTCACATTGCTGCTGTTAACATCATTATTATCACTTGGGAAAGGGAACGACCAACTAGGATTCATTTTTGAGAATACAAGTGATCAGTGCATCCCACCCCATCCTCCTTCCCAAGCAAAACAAACGCCTTGGGGATGGAGGGTGGGGGGTTGTTTTCTGGGAGCGGCGAGGCCCTGGGAAAAGCTGCTGGAGGCACACCCCCTGGAGCCCTGAGCTGAAGTCCTGGCTGACTGTCCCCGCTTCCAGCCTCCCAGCCACGTCTCCCCAGGGCTTCACCCACCTTCCCGTTGCGGGAAGGGGAGGGGATGCCCTTCCAGGCAAACCACGCATTAACCTCCCGCCCCCAGATACCTTAAGGAGACCGAGAGGAAAGTGGCTCTGCTTTGGTTTCCGAGCGGACGAGGTTCCCCGAGAAGCCGGACTGGGTCCTGACACCCAGCCGAGCCGCCCTTTTCCAGTGAGAAACTACTTGTTGGTGTTTTGCGGGTTCAGGTGGTTGGGCCGCGCCTCGGGCCGCTGGGGTGGCGGACACAGCGCCCGCGCCGCGCGCTGCGCCTTCATCGTGCGAGCCGCGGGCTTTCCCCGCGCCAGCCTCGGCGCCCAGAGCCACCATCGCGCGGGGCTGGGCAAACCATGGAGCTCGGGGCGGGTCCAGCCTGCGCTCCGCGACCCCCCGGGAGCCCGCACGGCGGCTGGCAGTGGCTGCTGAGGAGCTGACCCGAGGTCACAGGAGCTCAGCCACTTGAAGGTGACATCGCCCGGCTCCGACTTCGACCTGCAGATCTTGTTTCTGCCCCCAGAGTTGCCGCAGCTGGAGCTGTGCCTTCGCTTTCAACCACCAGCGCCAGAGCACAGAGCTGGGCAAGGGTGGGGGGCTGGGGTTCTGGGGCAGCTGTGTTGTACCAACCAGGTTCCTATATTTTTCTTCAGTGAAGCTCTATCCCCACCCACTCTAGAGCTCCTGCCTGCCTTATTTACACCCCGCTCTCCACACCCTTTCTCTTCCCGCTGCCCCACCCTCCCAACAAGTGAGAGAATCTAAGACCAATTGCAATTTTTTCTTAATGACAGCTGACAGGAGAGAGGTCTACTTACAGGTGACAAGGGAATCTTGTTTCTCGCGTCTTATGCATGGCTCTGGCTTGCTCTTTTCAGTCAAATGTAGGTCTCCACATCATGGTTATGTAAAACAAAACAAGTTTAAAAAGTTTATTCTAGGAACATAATGCTCTAGCAAGTAAAAATTCAGGTTTCGTTATCAGAAGCTAAAAAAGACAAGCTACAAATATCCAAGTAACAAAGCAATTATCTAATTAGCCCCTTTCTCAAATTTTTATTGGGTCTTGGAGTAGTTTGCTAAGGCTGCCAAAAAGAGGTACCAAATGGATTGTGTAAAAAGAAGAATTTTGTTATCTCACAGTTCAGGAGGCTAGAAGTCTGAAACTGAGGTGTCCCAGGATTGGTTCTTCTGACGGTCTTAAAGAATTGACCTATTCCAGGCCTCTCTCTTTGGCTTGACAATGGTCATCTTCTCCCTGTGTCTCTTCATGTCATTCTCCCTTTATGCATGCCTATGTCCAAATTACCTTTTATGTAAGAACACTAACCATGTTGGATTAGGGCCCACCTTAATGACCTCATTTTAATTTGATTGCCTCTGTAAAGACCCTATCTCCACGTAAGGTCACATTCTGAGATTTTGGAGGTTAGGACTCGAGCATTTCTCTTTTTGGGGAGAAGTAGGGGGAAACTGACACAGTTCAACCCATATTAGACCTCATTACCAAAGAGAGTGTGTTTCTGGGTCTGCGTGCATCTTTCTAGGAAGAAAGAAAAAGAGAGAGATGCTATTTCATAGGTACAGTTTAATAGGATTGAAGTTCACAGAGTAGGTAAAACACCAGGTTGTATATAGGAGAAAGTCTTTTTGAAAAGCAGATATTGATATTGACACTGTGATTTGGAAGGAGCAAGACCTTTGAGTTACTTATCAGAAAGCTTTAGCAATACAGAGGACTGTAGGATGGCCACTTAAACATAAACAATTCACTGAAAAAAACACCTATCTCTTATGACAGTAAGTAAATAATTAAAGAACTAAAAGATCTTTGGAAAGCCATTGGTGTCTAGGAAACTAATACCAGGAAAATATGGAATGTATTCATTTATAAAGAAATTATTAACAGTATGACATTAAATGTGTCATAATATCCTAAGGAACAGCTATGCAGACCCAGCTTTGTGGAAATATAAATTTGCCTTACTAACACACTAAAAAATGTATAGAGCTTAAATGCTGAGGAAGTGACTCTGATTTTGCGCTATGATCAACTACTGAGGCATTTCTAAAAAAGACAGCGATAGCAAATTTCAATCACCAGGAAATTTGCAAATAAAAATTATATTCAAACATGCATTCTCATATTGTCTAGATGGTTTTATATAGCTAATGTAAATTCAGTAGGGAGAAAAGGGCATGCCGTTTGCTTTAAAATAAATTAACAATAGTAAGTGTACTAACATTAATGATAATAGATAACATTCACTGAGATCTTACTATGTGCAAAATCCTTTACATAAACTATTCCTTTTAATTTAAATGGAGGAAATATCCATGTTAAATTACCAGACTTCCAGAAAGATAACTCATATAGATTACAGGAATCAATAATGAAAGCCTTTAGTTTGATATCATTAAATTTGTATTATGAGAGATCTATAGAGATACCAAAAGGAAGGGGAAAAATGATGCAAAAAGCTCATAGGGGAAAATGAGAAAACAACGATGTAATGAATCAGCTGGAGCCTAAGATTATTTAAGCTGTCTAGAAATGATCACACTGGCAAGAGGATCATCTTTCAGAAGAATTCAGTCTTCTTGTGATTCATAAAGGATTAGATATGGAATTAAAGAAAATTTCAGAAAAGTTTGAAAATAAGAATGTGGAAAGAAGAAAGGATGGGATTTACATAATGATGCATTCAATGAACAAAACAATGAATGAAATAGTCTCTTTTATTTTTCCTTTTGGTCAATATAAGCAGGGAAAAGCCTAAGATAAACATCCAGGCTTCATTATATAAGACAGGTGAGAACAAAAACCCCTTCAGCAAACTAACTCCACTGATCCTGCTGCAAAAGACAGATAAAAGGGAAAAGAAAGCAAATCTTTGAAAAATAGCAATGGAAAACTGAGGAGGAAAAAACAGTTGTGGTTTCCTTTGTTGGTCAGTGTGGAGCAAGGATTAAAAAGACCATATGGACATTACCCCTGGCCGAGAAGCAGCTGAAATGCTGCTTCCTTTATAATCCTTGTGTCAGCATCACAGAAGGCTACAGAAACTGAGTACCACATCACCACCAGAAAAGTGAATTGATCTCAGGGAGCCACGTTGTGACAGTCAGAATGATATCCTTGTAAAAGTTTAACATTTAAACAAATGAACTCTTTTAAAGTCCAGTTTAAGGATTTTAAAAATTTTGTTCACCTTCAAAAAGCAATATTTTCACAAGCAAAACTCCTTTGCAGTAGATTAAAAATGGTCACATTTTCCCATCCCTCTCTATAGGTATGGGCCCTTTATAATGTAACTTGGCATCTTCTCCCATCAAGTCTGTTTCTCCAGCCTCTGAGTCTGGACTGGGTTTTTAACTTGCTTTGGCTGATAGAATGAAATAGAAGTGATGTTGTACCAGTTCAAAGCCTTGGGTTCAAAAGGTCTTGTACTCAAAAGGTATGTTTCTGCTCTCTCTCTCTCGGACCCCTACCCTAGGTGCTTTGAGAGCAAGCCTTAGCTGGCCTGCTTGATGAGAGACATATATACCAGGCCCTCTGCCTCTTTTTTCCCCTCTCTCTCACTCTCTCCCTCTTTCTCTTTCTCTCACACTCATGTCACTTCAGTACAAAGAGAAATAATATTAGGAAACAAGTCAAAAGCCATAACTAGAGCAAGGATTGAAAGGAAATACGGATGTACCTACAAGAACAAGATGTACCCCAACAGCTCTGCTCCAAATCACAGTTAGCTTCTCCCCAGAAGCAAAACTGCCTTTTGCTTTTATGTGTGGGTCCAGAGGACTGTCCAGGTGGACCTAGTCCAAATGCACTGACCCACAGAATCATGAGCTAAATAAAAGGTAATATTTAGGCTATCAGTTTTAGAATTGTTTGTTATATGATCTGACTCATCTTCAAAGTCTCCCTTATCTGAAAAGTAAAAAATATAAGCCTATTTACCTGACCTCTTAACAATAACTAACATTTATATCATATATTATGAACTCAAAAAATATATATGATATATATTCTCCAATTTAGTAAATTTTTGAAAAGCAGTATTTTACAGTGGTTACTTCCACTGTCCTTAGAGGCAGGTAAAATAGAGCCCATCTGCTGAACACCACTCACTAGGTGTCTGACCTGGAGAAAATTTCTCAACTTCTGAGCCTTCATTTCCTCTCCTATAAATGGGCATGAGGACTCTAGAGTTGCTATGAAGATTAAGTGACATAGGAACAATAAAACTCCTAAGAAAGTTTCTGGCACATTTTAGGCATCTTCTAATAGCAACTTTTATTGTCAAGTGGAGAAAGAGTCTCACCACAAAATTACATAGTTAATAATTGGCAGAAATAGGACCCATATCCTCTGATGGTAATCCTAACTCCTATCTGTTACACCATACTGTCTTGTGTGCAAGTCAAAACTAGCTAAAATATTGGATATTCCATAGAGATGTAATGAAACCAAAATTCTAGAATCCTTGCAATATCTAAGCATACTTCTCAAATTATTTTAATTTAAAAATATATGTCTTAACCATCTTTTAATGACCTATCTTAAGCAATACACTTTTTAAAACCTACATAACATAGTTGCTTGTGAAAATCATGACATAGACCTACAGATGGAGAATTCATGGATTACTAGTTTTACATGTTGCTCACTTGATTTGTAAGAGATACATATTGACATTAGTTGTCAGGAGCCAGAGGCTCTGAATAAATACCTAACATAGCAACACAGACATTTAACCATTTCAACTTACTGTATATTAGAAAATTAATGTGCAGGAGAGGTGAGAAAGGGCATTTTATATTCAAGGAAAAGAAAAATTTTCCATGAATATAGGATGGTGTTGACTAATGAGCATTAAAATCAGGAGTTGAAAATAATCTTCTCATTATGAAAAATTCTGGGTCATAGTCCTCTGCACCAGCCATTCATTTAAATAGATTATGGTGGTAGACAGATGATGATATAGATAGATGATGATCAATAGAAAGAAAGATAGATGATAGATATTGATAACTTTAGTAAATGGATCAGTCCATCATTCACACTGCACTACTTAAGTCATTATAATTTACAAAGGCAATCTACAGTTGTTTTTCCTAGGTTGACTGCTCTACCACTAAGGGTTAAATTATTGGCAAATATCAATAAAGAGTAGTTTACTTTCTATTGTTCTTGTCCCTCAAAAAGTCACAAATGCTAGATAAGGCATTTCATTAACATTTTTATAAGCTGTACTTAGTATTTTCTTGCCTTCTGCTGCTAATTATTTCATATGTGTATGACTCACTACATTAAATACATTTATAGATTCCCTTTCTTTACATTTTCTTTATAATCTTCCAGTCATAGAAGTGATTTGAAGTGCATCAGAATCCCCTGAGATTTTAAAATACAAAAGGCTCCACCCTGAGATTCTGATTCAGTTGGTTTGTCCTGGACCGATTTCTGCAATTGGAAATCTGTGTTTTTAAAAAGCATCCTACACTAAATTAAATGTCCATGGGAAGTTGTATTGAAGTGAATATTTATAAAAATATGACAATAAGTTAGCATCTGCAGAATATATTAGGGAGGACTGGGTCACGAACAGAACTAACATTTATTAAGGACAAACTATAGTCACATTTATGTATATTATATTATTATTCATTACATAAATCTAACAGGCAAGTATTGGAATACTCATTTTCTTAATATTAGGCAAGGGATTATTGTAGTAATTAAGGAAAAAGAAGTATTAGCAATTGCAGTAGTCAAACTTTCTTAAGCACTTAAGTGCAAAATAAAAATGCCAAGAGCTTTAGATTTAATTCATTATCCTCACCTATGATTTTATCAGCATTTTACTAATGAGAAGACTGAGCCTCTGAAATTTTTAAGTAACTTGCCCAGTATTACACAGCTAATAAGAGACATCTGGTAATATTCAAACCCACAGGTGTTTAATTTCAATGCTTGTGCTCCAGTCTGAGAGTAAATGGTAGAGCCATGATTTGAATATATATATATAGAACCATGATTTGAATAGGAAATAGAAGATATTAGACATGGCAAAAAATAAATAGCAAACTTGAAATACACTAATTGTTTAATGAACTGAAAATCCATTATCAAAACATCTCAGAACTACATCTCCTCCTTTTTAATACAAAGTATATGATAAATGCAATAATCAAAATAGGTAGTCAAGCAGATTTTTAAAAGGGACTCTGTTTGGATTTGTTTAATAGAAGAGAAGAATGAAAGCCATAAGTCACAAATATTGTTCCACAAAAGGTTGAAAACAGTCAGGTTGGTTTCCCCAGGAAATAAAAGAGCTCAAGGAATGAGGAAGATGAAAGAGACTTGAAATAAGACTAAGTCAGATATAAGTGCACTAGTTTAGCTCCATTATTTAGGAAGTCATTTAGAGAGGCAGAAAAGCAGACTTCTGAAAAGTTACTGCATGCAGGTTTCAAACAGAATCAAGGCAAGGAAAAATAATGTCAGGGCCAAGGAGCAGTTCTAAAGAGGAACCAGACAGAGGAAAACATTAATTGAAATTCTTCTCCTTCAGAGAAAAAAAAATTTTATTTTTTACTTTTGTGAAGAAATTAAACTAAGGGATATCATAGAATATCATGCAATTTGAGGGACACGAATGAAAAATAATATAAAACTATAATATGGATTAGCACGACAAAACAACCTATCAAAGAAAATGGTAAGCCAAACACCAAAACAGTTCATTATTTCCAAGAGATATAAAGCACTTTTTGAATATCTCTTGGGGAAAAAAATTAATTTTGATGCCATAAGATTAGGTATATAATCTTAAAAAGCCCAGCATTTTTGAATGCCCTCAATCTTTTTATTGCCATAATTAAATTTGGACATTTAGTTAAAATAGATTGAAAAGCAGCTTCAGCTGATTTCATTTCGTTATTGTGACGGGTAACTATTAATGAACTATAAACCAAAAGAATATTGTCAATATGCACTCCTCCCTAATCTAATGACAAACTTTCCAGTTTTACTACTTACCATCTCAATAGATTATTTTGTGCCCTTTTTGGCAGTGACTCCACCCAAAAATTGGGTAGTAGAACCAAATTATAAAGCATAATGAAGGAGTATACCTAAAAGAAACAAGTTGTTTCAAAAGCAGAGCGATCACATTGCACAGGACTAACCTCATCATTATTTCAACCCCCAAATTATACTTCAACAACTTTTCCTGAAATCTATGGCATCAATATTCTTAAGCTAAAAACTTGGAAAACATTCATAACTCAGTCCTTTTCCTATGTTATCTCCAAAATCAACAGTTACCCAGTTCAGAAAATTATTTCACCTAGTATCTTTCAAGTCTGTTCACTTATTTCTACTCTTAACTGCCCAGGCAGCCAACCACTTTTACCTGCATGATATCCACAGCTCTCTAAGAGAGCTCTCTGCATTCAATATTGATACTCAAAAATCTGTTCTGTATGCTGCTGTCAAAATGGCCTTTTAGAGAATAAGGATACTCAAGATGTCCTTGACCTTCTTATTATGTATAAATGATATGTCTGCACTTAAGATAAGTCCAAATTCTTTAGTAAGTCTCTGTTCATATCACTGGGGTCATTTCTTCCCAAAGCATTCTCCTTCCTTGAACTACCTTGGGACATTCCCACATGCTGTTCTCTTTTCTGGGAACCCTCCCATCCCTCCTCGCATATCAAACTGCTACTTGACCTTCCAATCTCAGTTTGAACATCATTTCCTTTCCAAAAGCTTCGATGCACTCAAATATGTTATATTCTGTGTACTCAGTACTGTGTGTATGCACATAGCACCCTTTATTTCCTCTATCGGGATACTTAGAAGACAGAATTGTGATTACTTGTGTAATTGCTTATCTCCCATGCTAGACTGCAAGGTCTGGAATCAAATTTGTCCTGGCCATGATCATATCCCCAACCAGTTTAGTGCCTGGTTCATAACGATCAATAATGATGATAATGAAGATGATGAAGATGATAAAGGTGAAATAACTGCAGTGATGATTATAGTGCAAGTGGTGATCATAGTTACCATTATTGCCTACTTACCATCTTCCAGGACTGTGCTAAATGATTTACATATATTTTTGCATTTAATTCTCACAATGCTTTAGTACATGTACTATGATTATACCCATTTTATAGATAAGGGCATGTAGGTATAGAGAGGTTGTTTAAATTGCCTGAAATCAAGCCCCTAATAATAGGAGGAAATAAGATTTGAATACATGTGTTTACCTGCCACAAATTGTCTTTTTCAATATTTGTTTTGAATTTTGTTGAATATTATAGGCAATGTGAGCGAAATTGCTCTTCATGAGTTTGAATTCCTAAAACAGAATTATTGGATTTCTGATGGTCCATATTATTCATTTGCTATGTAATTCTAATGCTTTCAACTCTGCTTCCTCTTCTTAAGAATTCTAATGTAGTTCCTTGGGTAGTTATAAAACTTGGGGAAACTTTTGCAGTAGTCAAACTTTCTTAAGCACTTAAGTGCAAAATAAAAATGCCAAGAGCTTTAGATTTAATTCATTATCCTCACCTATGATTTTATGCAACCAGTATACAAAGCTAAAAGGTTCTTAACAGATAGTCAGAAGTTCGTAGATCTTTATCCTCCTAATTTTTGAATTAATTTAGTGACACTTTCCTGTTAATGTCCTGTTCTAATGTTATCATCTGTATTTTAAAAAGAAAAAGTATTCCTAAATATAAGGAAGCTTCTAAGCCTGCTTCTTATCTGAAGTAGGTTAAAGTCCAAAAGCCTCTTTTCATTTGGACTTTTCCTGCCCCTTTCAGTCCAAGCTAATAATGTTCATTTAAAATCTTCGTGTATCAAATTGTCATCTATTCCATTAAACAAAATATATATTCACAAATCTTTTCTCAAAGTTCATATAAACCTTGGATCTCCTATAAAGCTGCTGTGACATAAAAACCCTTAGTACCTTTAGGAGTTCTATTGTTTTAACAGGGAAGGTCTATGAGGCATCCCATTAATTTTTTTATATGGCTTTTGTCTAAGCGAAAGTGTCTAAGAGATAAACCAGTTCATACTTTTTTGGGATTTTAACAAAGAATGTATAGCCAGTACCATTTGAATTTGATTTCTTTGATACTTTTTGCCAGGAGAGATTGAGAACAGAAAGGTTTTGTTTTTTTTTTTTCAAATCCAGTAAGTTTTGGTTCATGTAATTTCTCTAAATTCTGCTCAAAAACAGTGGTTTCGTCTTCGGTGTATCTTTCTCATCTTTTATCCCAGGCAGCAACAAGAAGCCAGTTGTCATTTTGTGCATTCTGCCTGAAAACTCTCCCCTCCCAGATCCACAAGTTCATTAGGTCTCCTTTCTATTTTTCAAGTGACTGCAGGCAACATTATTGTCAAACTTTCTGCCATAAGAAGAGCCCCTTTTTTTCCAATTTCCAATATTACTTTCCTCACCTCAAGCCCTTACCAAGTTTCCTCAAGGTATTTCCAGTTTCTACTAACAATCTCTCTGAGACCCTTTCAGCTTGGTTTGCCACTGGGTCCCAAAGCCAAGAGCAAATGCTTTGCGTTTTTATTACAGCAACACTATACATCCAGAACCAAACTCTGTTCTGACTACAGCTGCAGCCCAAACTACTCCAAAACGTTGTGACTTAAAACCAGAGCCATGTTACCGTCATCCCTGATGCTTCTGTGGGTCAGGTTCTTAGGCAGAGCAAGGGGACGATGGCTTCCCCTTGTTCCACAGCATCTGCAGCTTCAGGTGGAGAAGCTGAGATGGCTGTGGGCTGGATCACCTGAGGCTGACTGAGAGTTTGCTATCCACATAGTCTCCGGATCTTTCTGTGGGTTGTCTCCACATAGTTTCTCCAGTATGGCAGCCCAGGGGAGTGAAACACTTTACAGTGAAGCTAAAAGCCTCGAAAGCAATAGATCCAATATATCATGGTAGAACTACAAGGATTCTTTTGATGTTGCAAACCTAACCTAAAGTTCCAGTCCCAGTGGTTTTATTTCAATTTTCTAATACACTAAACTACTTATTTACTTCCTTGGGACAATTTCCTTTACTGTTTCTTTTGCCTGAATTTGCTATTCTCAAGGATCCTCTCCTGGATTGCCCTTTATGTCATTCAAGTCTCTACTCAGATTTACTGCTGTGTAGTGACTTTCCCGACATATAGCTCCTGCATCAGTTATTCAGAGTGCAGGAAGGCATGTCACTTTTCTAAATGAGATGGAGGGTGTGCAGTAGAGATGTCAAATGGGAAAAAGAGAGCCCTCTTTTGACACATTGAGTTACTGCAAATACTTATGCTTTATTTTTTCCCTGACTTTTCTCCTATTTGAATCTTGGTGATATTATGAAAAGCAAAGTTATTCACAATCTAATCTGTACCTCTTTTTTTTTTATTTTCCCTCACCTATAGGTTTGGAGAATGTGTTATTGTAAACCAAAGAAATAGGCTAGAATCCAGGCTAACACACAAGTTGAGACCAGAGCGCAGAATTTCCAACCCTAAAATTCTCTAATCCTCCTCCCATCAACTGTATCAGTCATCCGTGAACCATCTTCCCATTATGTTTTAACTCTGTAATTGAGCAATAACTCCAATATATGGAGGACAGAGAAAATTTCCAGTATAAAATAAATGCTTCTGTTTCTTTTTTCAAAAAAAAATGTATTTTTAACTCTCATTATTTCTCATCTGACAATAGAACACCAAATGGAATTACAAGTTTAGGAATTTATGCTAGACTTAAGGAAAAAGTTTTGCCTTCAGTTCTTTTAAGATAGTAAAATGTGTTGTGTTGTCACAGCAGATGCAAAAGAAACCATTAGAAAGCAGTGCCTGAATCGGCTTGAATGAAATCTCCCTCTAGGCAATAGGAGAAACTAGAAATTTTATTGTAGTCTTGTCCTGGTCTTAGAAATGTGCACTCCAGATCTCCAGGGAACATCATTAACCATCAAGTTGCATCACTTCCACCAGGATTTAGAAGTAAGTTAATTTCACATGTATTTTTTTCTTAGTAAGGAAAATGTTTCCACAGAATCTAACTCATGGGAATCATACTAGAATCTATTACACAGTGAAAAAAGCAATACAGAAATATCTTTGCACCATTGCAAGAATATAAAGGCACAGACAAGCCTGGTAACTTGCACAACCCACAAAGAAAGAGTACCCGAAAGCCCCATACCCAGGCTAGCAAAATAAAAACCTTGAATCTCTTCTTGTGAGGTTAAATTATTTTACTGGGGCAAAAATATTTGCTGTGAAAATGGGACTACAGCTGGAAGTATAATTTGCCTAATGGTGTCTTAACATGTCCACTATTCATATGCCTTGGAAGACATAAGAGACTACACAGAGTTGGACATTTTACTACTCTCACTTAACATATAATAACTTCAAGATTTCATTGCTCATATCTAGATAGCTGATAAATGTTTCCATCTACCTTTTCAAGATATGTAGCAGCTACTTCTTTAAACTCCAAATATTAACTTTTCAATATTTTAAGAAAAGCTATCTGCTATGTATTTCACATTTCCTACCTTAGTAAACGGCATGTAAGAAGCATAATTTATCCTCTCTATTGAGATAGGAGAAAATACATTTTTATTGTTTTATGACTGTATATTCATTTGATAATTGTGAGCAACTCACTCATTTTAAAATATGTATTTAATTACATTTGCTGTATACAGACTCACATTGAGTGTATTTATAAACATGTATGTGTGTGTATATTGCTGAATCAACTAAAAATAAGTTTTAGATGACACTTCATCTTTAAATATTTCAGTATGTATTACATGAATGAAAACTTTTTTTATATCCATAATACATAAGAAAATTAAAAATAATCCATTAATGTCTAATAAGCGCTCCATATTGAATTTTTCCCAGTCCAGGATCTAATCAATGCTCACATATTTGCATGTGCTCAGTATATCTCTTCAGTCTCTTTTCATCCAGAACTGGTTGCCCTTAGTTTGTTTGTCATGATGTTTTCAAAGAGTCCAGGCTGTTTATCTTGTGGTGTGTCCATATTCTGAATTTGTCTGATTATTTCTTGATTATTAGACTCAACCAAACACGTTTTTTGAAAGAATACTACCATAAAAGACAGTGTACTTTTTTATTGCATCATCTGAATATATTCAATGGGCTGTTGTCCTATTACTGGTGATGTTAAAGTGGTCATTTGGTAAAAAAGCAATTACCAAATCTCTTCATGTAAAGGTACAATACTATTGTAATTAGTACCTCATCTGTGGGATGAGTCTTTAAGATCACATGAAAATTATTTTTCCTAGCATTTCGTCTTAGCATTCATTGATAATCCTTGTGTGAGTTAATTATTATATTAGTCATTGAAACATGAGGAATCTTGGAAACAAAATTAGGAAATTATTGCATGAGTGTAACAGGACATTAAACATAGCTGATAAAATTATTAGTAAAGTGGTATATTAACCAATTAGTAGAAAATATCAAAACTGAAACATATGCAGGAAAAAGGAATAAAAAATGAAAAACATAGTAAATGCATGGGACACTATAAAAGGTATGATACGCATGTTGAAATCCCTGAAGCAAAAGAGAAAAAATTAGGCAGAAGCAATATGTGACTATATAGTAGTGGACAATATTTCAAAACTAAAAAAACACTAAGCCACAGATTCAGGAGGTACTCCTATAGCTCAAGTAAGATTAACAAAATGATGAACACACTTTAGCACATCAGGATAAAACTGCTAAGGAGAAAAAGCAAAGGAAATATTTACATGTAGCCAAATAAGACACAATCCCTTCAAATAAGTCATGATAAGACCAAAAGCTAAATTACAAATAGAAATTATAGGTGGTATAAAAATTAATATAACAACTTCAAAGTACCAAAAAGAAAATAACTGTCAGCCTAGAATTCTATATGTAGGAAGAATACCCTCCAGAAATGAAGGTGAAACAAATATATTTTCATAGACATGTGCCCACACACCTGGAGAATGTCAATAACAGATGCACATAAAGAAATAATAAAGGAAGTTATTAGGCCATAGGAAAATTGATCCTAGATGGAAACATGGGAAGAGGGAAATAAATATAGAATGATAAGAAGGATAAATGTGTAACTAAATCCAAATTAACATTAACTTTATAAAATAATAATAGTATCATGTGCTTTCCAAAATGCATACAGAATTTTAAAAATTAGAAAATATGAATCTTAGAAGATAAGCAATTTACATATTCTAATGTCTTTTGGTTGTTTGACATATGATATAAATTATTAATTTACATTATATTTAAATAAGTCAAAAATGCATATTAAAAAATCACCTAAGTAACCACTAAATAATAGTAAAGGGATTTTTAACTAAAAGTCAATAGAAGGAAAAATGGAAATTTAAAAAATATATAATGAAGCAAGAGGTGAAAGGAGAAATACAAGCAGTAGGTTTATTTTCCCACAAATAAAAACAATTTAAACATATTAAAGAAAATGTAGCCTGGGGATTAAAGCATGTTCATGATTTATATGTACTTGTTTGTATCCTATCACTTTCATTCTTTAATTATATAGCCTTGGAAAAGTCACTTGACTTCTTGTCTTGCCAATGGGTTTCATCCCCAGCAAGTTCGTTATGGATTCAGTGTGACAAAACAAATGACAGTAGAACGTTTCTTTGGGATGAAAGGGTTTATTACCCGGATGGTTTCCCTGGTGGTAGGTCGAGCACTAGCGTCTCTGCTTCCACAAAGAGCACTGGGCCGAGCTCTCTATATAGGGCAATAATAGCTTATTGCTTAAAGGTGTGGAAGCTGTAGTCTAGCAACAGGCCAGTTACATCATCAGGTGGTTTAAGTTCAGTGATCCTGGCCATAGGAACTCCAACTTCCACTCCACCCCTCCAGGATTCTTGCCTTACAATCTACAAGCTTTCAATCTTCCACAATGGTCCCTGTGAGAGAAAGTTGGAGCAGTGTAACCAGATTCCACAACAGCAACAGAAGATAACAACTTAGAGATAATAACAAAAATTAAGATACAACAATATTTTGATACAGGTAACAAAAATTATAATCCTCAAGCCAGAGGAGGTTCCTAATAACAAAAATTATAATAATCCTCAAGCCAGAAGAAGTTCCCAATCCACAAAGACCTTAGGAGCCATAAGACACATGTTTTAATGACACCAACATAAGCAAATCTTGTCCATCAGGTAGGATGCATGCAAGAGAGTGGTACTATGATAAGACTAGCAGGAAGGGGGTCCCTTCCAGATCTAGTATATTGTACTTTTATTCCTTTTTTCATGGGGGTTACTGAAAGGTCTATATACAGCGCTACTGGAGGTGCATGCATTGGCCATAATGATAAAACAAAACTCCTGGTAGGATGCTTCTACCATCTGGTTGTTCAGGATATAATACTGTGACCTTTGGTGGCCACTCAGCTGTTATTCCAGGAGTACACAGGAGGCCAGCTTCCAGGCCTTGTCTCCAAGGTGCCAGAAGAGCCAGCCATTGTTGGTTCATGTGTCGAAAGGTCCAAGGCCATGTCCACTCAATGGAGTCTCCGGGGTTCAGTGCAGTTGGTGCTTGCAGCAAGATGTTATTCTGGTGACCAAACCTCGGCTTCAGTGATTCTTCCTTGGTTTGTACTTGCGGTTGTATAGGGGAGGCAGCCATATGTGTTCACATGTCTACAGGGCTCAGGGCTCCCTTTCGGGATCTCTCGTTCAAACGCCATAGCACAGTCCATAGGTGGACTGACCATCCATGCAGACTATTGGTAGCTGACTTTACCCGGATTTTAACAAGCCATTGTGCCTCTCTATAATGCCTGCTGCGGTAGGATTGTATGGCACATGAAACTTCCATTTGATTTCCAGGTGTCGCACCCATTCTTGCAGGGTATGTCCAGTAAAATGGGTGCCCTGATCACTCTCAATTACCTGTGATTGGTCATAGGCAGAAAAGACATGCTCCGGGCCTCTTTTCATCATCTGCTTGTCTGCACAATGGGTAGGAAAAGCAACCAGAAGTCCAGTAGCTGTGTCCACACAAGTCATGGCATACCGATATCCTTCTGACACAGGTAGAGGCCCAGTATAGTCCACCTGCCACCTGATGAAGGGTATAGGGCCCTTAGCTATTGTCCCATGTTGCTGTGGAATTCAGTGTAAGTCCCTTTTGGAGCACACGACACACTCCTGCTGAGCTCTACTAACTTCTTTGAAGGTCAAAGGCAAGCCCCACCAAAGGGCTACAGTCCACATTGTCTTTTGCCTCCCTTGCAACAAACACTGATGTAACCATTGGGCTACATCATAGGCAGGCTTTCCCTCTAACCAACATATCTGGGCCAATTTATCTGCTTTATCACTTCCTGGGGATGCCAGTGGCAAACGACCTGTCACATGGTATACTATAAATATTTTAGTCTGACCACAGGCCCATAAGTCTTGCCACAATTCTTTCCCCTAAAGGGGTCAGTGACCAACCAGCCAGTTGGCATGGTACCAGGTTGGTAGCTACATGGTCAAGCCCCAATAGACAGCCCAGCTGTCAGTGCAGACAACTATAGGGGAGGGCTCCTGGCTGATCACAAGCCACACGGCCCTCAATTCTGCCCATTGGCTGCTCTTCCCCTCACCATCCTCCATCCGTATTGTCTCAGTCTTAGGATGGAAAGCTATGGCCCTCCATTGTGGGGGCTGCCCACAGCTGGAGCCATCTGTGTACCATGCATCTTCAGTATAGGCAGTATAGGGACTCTTCCTTCCCTATAGAGACTCTCTGCTACTAATTGTTCAAAAGCAAGTTCTTCCTGCTTTTCACTAGTATCTGTCACCAGCCCCAATAATATTTGGAGTTCTTCACTCAAGGGGCTACTAGAGAGGACACTACACTGCTGTAGGTAAGCACCCCACTTGTCCATTGTGGGCATTTGTACCACACCATTCCTCAGCTTTTGGGTCCAGTCTTGTACCCACCCCAAGATGGGATAGGTGGTTATTACCTTTATTGGGGCCATTCCAGTGATGGGTTCCACAGCCAGCAAGGCATGATACTTGGCAGCCAGTTGTTTTATTATCAAAGTGTATCGTACCTCTGCCCCTTTCCAGAGTTGTGACCAGAATCCAATAGTTTAGCGAGTTTGTTCAAGCTGCTGCCAGAGATCCAAGTCATAACCATCTTTTGTCACATGAACATCCAGTCACAGGGCCTTGATGGGTCTGTCACACTCAAGGTCTGCACAGCCTTGACTGCCCATTTTGTTGTAGTAAAGGCAGATGCATGTGTCTCATCCCAGTCCCACCTGACTACCTTTCATACCAACAGGTATAAGGGTTTCAGAATTTGTGCCAACGTGGGATAAACACTCTCCAGTAGCCCAGGAGATCCAAAAATTCCTGTAGCAATTCTACAGTTGTAGGGGTAGGAAAGCCCTGGACTTTGTCTATGACTGCTTCTGGTATACTTTGGTTTTACCTGACCAGACAACCCTCAAGAATTTGACAAACAAACCAGGTCCCTGAATCTTTGTTCACAGCCCATCCTTTCTCCTGTAGATGTTGCAGCATTCTAAGTGCTGCATCTTCTAGATCTGAAAGAGAATCAGTCACGAGCATGACATCATCAATATAATGGCACAGCCGCACCATTGGGGGTTTCTCCCATGTAGTCAAGTCCTGGGCTACAAGTCCATGACAGATGGTGGAGATGGGGAGGTATCCCTGTGGAAGGATGGTGAAAGTTAATTGCCATCCTTCCCACATGAAGGCAGACTGTTCCTGACTTTCCTGCTCAATGTCAATGGAAAAGAAGGCATTAGCAAGATCTACCACATAATGGTATGTTCTTAGTTGATGGCTGAGGGTATCCATCAGGCCTGAAATAGAGGTGACAGCATCATGGATAGGGGTTATGACTTTATTCAATTTTCTGTAATCCATCATCATATGCGAGGAGCCATCTGGCTTTTTTAATGGCTACACTGGGGAATTAAAAGGACTATGGGTGGGCTTTATAATACCTACCTTTTCCAGCTCTTAGAGAGTTTTTCCAATCTCTTTATGCCCTCCAGACAGTTTGTACTGTTTGGTATTAGGCATCTGCCAAGGCACAGGGAAAACTATGGGTGGGTGCCTAGCATGTCCCCTCAGAACTGCCTTCATCACGTGTACTCTCAGTCTGAACTCACCTGCAGTGGTCTGCAGCCATAGACCCTGCAGGATATCAATCCCCTAAATATATTCAGGGATAGGAGATACATACACAGTATACTCCTTTGGAGGTAGAGGCCCTATTCCCAAAGGAATTCGAGATTGTTTCACTCTTATAGCCTTACCTCATATCTGTCTATAATAGTGGGGTTCCCAGGGGACTGCTCGGGGTTACCATGAATCAGTGAACATTCAGCCCCCTTGTCCACCAGAGCCAGGACATTGTATGTTCACTTGGGACCAATAAATAGCTATTTCAACATGTGCCTCTGGGCCCCCATGGTCTCTTAGGGCAGGGACCTCGATCTTCCCCCTCAGTCCAACCATGTTTCCCAATCATCTTCCTGTGTGGGCTCAAGTTAGGTTGGCACACTGCCCAGCAGGAAGTCCTGAAAACATGCAGGCCGGACTCGTGGCTCTGTCTCTAACCTCTGCCTCTTTGGTCTTAATGGCTGGAACTGTGCTCTGGTTTCAGCTGTTGCCATAGCTCTAGTAAGATACTATTGGACTTCCCATCTAATTTCCTTCCATCTGCTACCACCCATATTAAATCAGCCCACATCTGGGTCCTTGTAACCTTCTTGGGGCCCTGTAAATTCTTCTCGTTAGTTGAAGACCTTATTTCTTTCCGTGTTCTCATTGCTTCAGCCTTTCCTAAGTCTGCTACTGTATGTGCCATCTTGCTTATGGGATGCCCTCAGTGAGGGGAAAGAATGGCCACTAGAGACCCAAAGAGGGATGTGGGAGCCATTTGAACCATATTTCTCATCCCAGTAGTGAAAATCTCTTCATCTGGGTCATAATTCTCTGGACTACAGATGCCATTTCTTATGCCTAGCTCTCATAGCACCTGTTGGAGCTCAGCTTACTTCTGCCATGTAACAGAAGAGGATGGTAAATCACCCTGATAGGGCCACACAGCATGAAGTGCAACCATAAACCAGTTGAGGAGTGGGTGATATTCCCTGTGATCTGATGTGCATTTTATAATCACTGCCTCAAGGGGGCTGCACTTTCAGGGAAGCCAGCTTTCCCATCTCTGATCCCGACAGAACAATTCCATCCACCCCTAAGTCCCACGGACACAGGAGCCAAGCTGATACTGACTCTGAGGGCTTCTGCCTAAACTGGGAGCCCAAATCCACCAGCTCAGCCTGAGTATAGTGGTGGAGCATAGAGTGCTCCACGGCCTGGGGAGGGAGCTGCTCCTTTCCTTGGGGAACTTTTGGCTGATGGGTCTTTATTTTCTTTACAACCCCTGGGCATGCTTTCAATACAGGAGGGGTCAGTGCCTCCAGCACTCCAACCCTTCATCCTTCCCCAGCTCCTCCATTTTCAGGGATGATGGCACATTTCTCTCCCCTCCTCTGAGTGCCTCCTCTACTACAACCTTTACCTTTTCTACCATGCCTCACAGCAATGCTAGCCCAGTCTTCAGCAGCTCTCTCACCTTCACCTCAACGCTTTGCATTTGGCATTCTCATGCCACCTCTGCCTGTGCTTCCTATAGGAGTTTGTCTTTTTCCTTAATAGCCTTTTTTTCCTTCAGAGCACCTGGCAGCACTGCCATCTTGTTCTGTTAGGAATCTTTTACCTCTTCAATGGCACCTCACTGCCAGCATTCTCATGCTGCCTCCTCTCACATTAATGCCATTTCCTTCTTCAGGGAATCTGCAACAGTTTGCAGCTCACATTCTTGTGCCACCAGTTCTTGGGTCTCTTTCAGAAGCATGTCCTTCTCTTCTGTATACTTTTTTAATACTATGAGAAGCAGCCAACCCACAGTCCCTGCTGCCTCATGGGCACTCTGTCTCTCCAAAGACCTACTTACTATACCAAGGGCTATCCCTACTGCCTCAGGTATCGCCTCCATTCTTTCCACCAGTCCTGGGGTGGGGCCCAGCCTTCTAGGAGGCAAGCCAACTCAGACCACATACCCATTGGGAGACAATCCACTGTCTCCCCATTCATAGGGGCAGCCTGCTGAAGCACCCCTCCCATAAGGGCAGCCTGTCTTTTTCCTTGGTCAACAATGAATCCTTCTGACTATGCCAGTTGTCTTGCCAATGGGTTTCAGCCCCTGGCAAGTTCACTATGGATTCAGTGTGACCAAAGTAATGACAGTAGAACGTTTCTTTGGGGTGAAAGGGTTTATTACCTGGCAGTAGGTTGAGCACTAGTGTCTCTGCCTGTGCCCAGAGCACTGGGCTGTGTTCTCTATATTGTGCAATAATAGCTTATTGCCTAAAGGTGTGGAATTGGTAGCCTAGCAACAGGCCAGTTACATCATCAGGTAGTTTAAGTTCAGTGAGGATCCTGGCCATAGGAACCCCAACTTTCCCACACTTCTCTGTTAATTTCTTCATCTGAAAAGTGAGGATAATATTAGTATTTATTTTGTATTATGAGCAATAAATGAAATAACTGAATTAAAATAGGGGCATAGAAATTGTTGCCATATTGGAGGGAGGAATGGAGAGGACATGACCCTGTTCAACTCTTGAACTGCAACCAGGCACTTGAAATATCCTCACCCCACCCCTAGTGTCCTTGAATGCATATTCTACCCCACTGGTCCCCAATGGGAGCTGTTTTCAAGGACTCAGCCTTGAGAGACAATGTGTTTTTGAGACCACCTGGACCATATACACAACAGAACCTAGTTAATGTTGCCATGCAAACGTTTAAGATCCTGGCAGGTAAGTGTGGAGATTTACTCTTTTGCTGCCACTCAAGATAAGCATCATATATAAATCCTCTTGCTTATTAAAACTACCTACCACCTACCAACCTGGAGTTGCCTGCCTGTTTCTTAAATCTCTCTTTGCACTCCAAGTACAGATGCCAGTTTCAGATTTCAACAGGGGATTCCCATGTTGTGAACTAACATATCAGTAAATAGTCATTGTTAATATATAATAAAACCAAGGTCTAGGAAATTCCATGGAACATCTACATACCAGGTTGGTTTGCTTTACATATATTTTTATAATAACATATTCTGTCCTGGATAACATCATAGTATATAAATTTAGGTATTGATTTTGGTAAGCAACAAGATAGTATGACATTCTAACAAATAATTATATTTTTAAGCATTGACTAAAATTAAATGAATTTATTGCCTTGAAAGAACACTGGACTAGAAGTTTAAAGAACTGGATTTATTAGCGCCTACTTATAGCAAAAACGTTTTTATACATTGGACACATTACTTAACTTTGACAGTCTTCAGTAGCCTCAATTTTTTAAATGGTGATTTTTTTTAAAAACCCGTATCTACCTTAAAGCATTTCTTTTCAAATGTGTCAAAGAGATATATATATATACAAAAGAATACTGAATAGTGTGACATATTCAAGTGTAAAATGTTGACATCCCTCATAGGTGTTGAAATCACTTGTCATTATTGGAAGGAACCATCAGGAAAAAAATTATTGTCATTTTACATTTATGTTCTTCATAGGTAAGAGGCAGTATGACTTTAGATGGTTTAATATGCTAAAATAAAATCTTTTGTGATTAATAAATTTAACTGAAAAAAGTGACTTCAGCATACATAAAAGTTACTCAGTCTGTCCTGGAAGAACAGTGCCTTGATTCACATACATTTGTCAAGGCATTTGGAAAACATCAGAAAAAATACATTATCGGAACTATGAGACTATTGACCAAATAGTTTGTATGTGTGTCTGTTCTCTAAAATAATAATAATAATGTTATACATGCATTTGTTTTTTCAGTCATGTCTATAACTTTGAAGTGCCAAAGTCATGCATGATTCAAAAAATATGTATACAGCTATCTAAGTTTTTTGTCTTAATTGGTAGAGGGTCAGAAGACTTTTCATCATTTTTAGGAAAGCTTTTTAGGTTTATAAACCCATCTAAGTTAAGGAACAGAAATTTCCAACATATTAGCAACATTGCTCCTGTGCTTTTCCAATTATTACCCTGACTTACAACACCAAATATATCTGTTACTTTTAACTTTACATAAAGGGAATCTTTCAATATGCATCCTTTCATATCTGGATTCTTTTTCTGGACATCGTACTTGTGAGCTTAATCCATGTTGCTGAGTTTGCCTGTAACTTATTTATTTTCATTGCCTTTTGTTAAGAGATCATATTTTTTAGAACAGCTTTAAGTTTACAACAAATTTGAGAGGAAGTTACAGGGATTTCCCATACAATCACTGAACCCCACATTTACATCTCCCTCATTGTTAGTATCATTTACCAGAATGGTACATTTTTACCACGGTTAAACCCAAAGTCCATACTTTACCTTAGGATTCAGTCATAGTCTTAGTGTTGTACATTCTATGCGTTTGGACAAAAGTATAATGATATACATCCATTATTATTTCATACAGCATATTTTACTGCCCTAAAATTCCTCTGCCCTAAAAACACTAAATATTTCATCCCACTCTTTTCTTGCTTGCATGATTTCTGATTAGTCAGGTGTAATTCCTATTTCTGTTTCCCCTCCATAAGGTGTTGTTTTCCAATGGTTCTTCCAGGATTTTTTTTCTTTATCTTTGTTTTCTTGTAACCTGAAAATAATGGGCCATCATGTGGTGGAATTTGTTGGTTTTGGCATGTATTCTGCTTGGTGTTCTCTCACCTTCCTGGATGTGAGGTTTAGTGTCTGACATTCATTTGGGGAAATTCTCAGTCATTAGTGTTTCAAATATTTCTTCTGTCCCTTCCTCTCTTTCTTCTACTGGTATTTCCATTCTACTGCGATTTGCAGATATCCCCCTGTCCTTGAATATTCTTTTCTGTTTGTTTTGTCTCTGTTGGCTTTGCTTTTCAGTTTTTGAGGATTTTATTGCTATATCCTCTAGCTCAGAGATTCTTTTCTTAGCTACGTCTAAACTCATCAAAAGCACTCTTCATTTGTGTTACAATGTTTTGATCTCTGGCATATCATTATTATTCTTTCTTAGGATTTCCATCTCTCTGCTCACATTTCCCATCTCTTCTTGCAGGTTCTTTATCCATTTGGGTCTTTAGCAGAGTTAATCTTAGTTACTTTAGATTTTTGGTCTGATAATTTCAACATTCCTGACATGTATGGTACTGAGGCACTTCAAAGTTATAGACATTACTGAAAAAACAAATGCATGTATAACATTATTATTATTATTTTAGAGAACAGACACACATACAAACTATTTGGTCAATAGTCTCATAGTTCCGATAATGTATTTTTTCTGATGTTTTCCAAATGCCTTGACAAATGTATGTGAATCAAGGCACTGTTCTTCCAGGACAGACTGAGTAACTTTTATGTATGCTGAAGTCACTTTTTTCAGTTAAATTTATTAATCACAAAAGATTTTATTTTAGCATATTAAACCATCTAAAGTCATACTGCCTCTTACCTATGAAGAACATAAATGTAAAATGACAATAATTTTTTTCCTGATGGTTCCTTCCAATAATGACAAGTGATTTCAACACCTATGAGGGATGTCAACATTTTACACTTGAATATGTCAGTATTCTTTTGTGTATATATATATATATATATATATATATATATATATATATATATATATCTTTGATACATTTGAAAAGAAATGCTTTAAGGTAGAAAAAAATCACAATTTAAAAAATTGAGGCTACATTGCATAGTCATGATTGACTAAATCATTGGCCATTGGCTGATTCAGCCTCCAGCTTGCCCTTGAGTGTGTCAGAAAGTCTCTCGTTAGTGCATTCTATCCAGAGATAGATATGTATTCTTTTTCATCAATTTTCAGACTGCAGCTATTAGGTCAAAATATTGCTTCTGCTCTGTTCTCTTATTTCTCTTCTTATATCAGTATAATTAAACTTATGTTAGATCTGATTTCTTATATCTTTTATATTGTTTTCTGTATTTTTTTCATTATGTTGTTTCTCTATGGTTTGTGCTCAACATTTTCTTTTGACCTATCATCACAGTAATCTTCTTACAGTATGAATGTTTAAATCCATACGTTAAGCACTTAATTTTGATTATTATATTTTCTTCAAATTTATATTTTGCTATATTTTATAATTTCAAGTTTTCTGTTGAAGTTTTCAACCTAAAATTCCTTGAACAGGCACACCATAGTTATTTTCAAGTCTGTGTTAAATCCATTATCTTTGTTTCTCATTGCTACAGTTATTATTGGTTTTAAATTATGTTGATTGCCTCTATGAGTGAGTTACTTAACTTTTTATTGAAATCATATATGCAAGTATCACATATGAAGTATTATGGGAATAACCTAAGGGTTATGATTGCATTAACTTCCTCTAGAGAGAAATTACTTTTGCTAGCTTCTCTGTTGCTACAGTATAATCTTTTGCTAATGTCGCTCAAAGATAAGGATTGATTGTTTTAATGTAGCCATTTTACAGAGAAGTATTCAAATATTTTATTTAGTTCATTTTGCAAATAAAAAAAATCTTATATTTTAAGATATCCCTTATTCATCTATTTAATAGTTGTTTATTGTTAAATGATGCTAGATCCATGCAGCCAGGAAAGTTAAAACTCATAGACAACTTATATCCCTTGATAGATGCTTAAAGGACTTAGGCTTAGCTTTCTTGAAGGGCTTTTTTACTTCTGGTTCAGCCTTATTCTAGAGTATACTCTCAAATTCTAAGCTAAAGACTGAAAACTTGCCAATGCTATTCTTTCTTGATAAATTAGAAATACCCATTTTTTTCCCTATAGTTCTATAAGACTGTTTTAAACTCTGTTGAGTTCTCACTCTCTGAGACCCCTTTCTCAAGAACTGGCAGATATCTCCAGTGACATGCTGCTCCAAATGACAGAATGACTTCTCTGAGTTTCTCTCTATTCCTGAATCTTTGCTTCATAATTCTTCACTACCTTGTTAATTTTCTGGGCCTTCTAGCAATTTTGTTCTTATAGTTTATCCATTTTTCTAGATGTTGTAGATTGTCTGTATTTCTTTGCCTGACATGTTCAGACTCCTTCTCTATGAACTTTTGTTAAAGGTTACTCAAAGGAAGTATGAATTGGCTGTTCTGATTTGGTAATTACGAACAGCTTAACAATTTTATTTAATTCACTTTTGCAAAGAACTTAGCATTTCAGGATACCTTTTATTCACCCGTTTAACAATTACTTATTGAGCATTTACTATGCATGAGCATATGTATTCATGAACATACAATAATGAAAAGACACAAACATTTCCTACCTCTTAACATTTACTTTATCATTGGTATGATATAATAAACAAGCATGTAAATAAGTGGAGTAACTTCAGATTATAAAAAGTGGTATGAAGGGAATACACAGCAGGTTGATAAGGAAAATTAAATGTTAAACTGACACTTATATTAAGGCAGAACTTTTTTTGTGCAGAGTGTTGGGAAAACAGTGTCCAGGCAGAGGTAAGTAAATAAGTGCCTAAGGAGAAAAAAAGATTGTTGTGTTAGCAAGTTATATTTAAAGCAAGGTGTGTGAGTGGAGGTTAGTATGAATAGAAATTGGAGAGGACCAGAGTGTGGATCTTGCAAACCTTTGTTGACTATTGTAGGAACAACCTATCTTTGTTGTAAAACTTTATAATTGTAATACAATAGGAGTTATGATGCTGAACTATCGTTAGGTTAACTGCCATAATATTCCTACCCAAATGGCTACAAAAAATGCTCTCAGGCCACTAAACTGGTAGGAGTGCCCTGGACTGTCAAACTGGTAACTAAATTGTTATTTACTCCTGACAATTTTGTCTCTTAGAGGATAGTGGCAGCAACTTGGGAAATTGCTACTCTGAACTCAATAATGACCAAGAAGGAAAAATTGGTTGGAAAAGTGGAAGTGACAAGAACCTTGGAATAGAAAACAATGCTACCTTAGTGTTTTAAAATAACAGCAAAAGAAAACCCTGTGCACATTTGGACAACATTCTTTAAGTGTTTGAAGGAAATAATTTTTATTAGTTTGTTGAAAAGCTAAGTGAACATGGACTCATGCTGTCAGAACCTAAGAGGGAAAACCTCAAGAGTTTTCAAAATGCTCCACAAAATGTCATTCTGTTTGCATCATTATGGAAAAGGTTCTGATAAGGAACAATATTGGGGAAGGAACAATAAAACTGATTATTTCAACAAAAGGACCTTTGTGACACACTCAATTTAAAAAATATGACAAATAGGTTAATGATAATGACAAGCTAGTGTCATATAAGAACGTTTACAGGAAGCCTGGACTGACACTCCCTTAAACCCCACAGCTTTAATCAAGCTAATTAAATTCATCCTTCATGCCTCAGATTCAACATCATTTCATTATGGAATCCCTCCCTGACACCTCCCACAGCACACAGAAGTACAAACATTGGGCAGATTCCCCTGTTATAACCTTAGTCCTTCTTTCACAGGACTTATCACCTTTATAACTGACTAGTCATCCGGATAATTATTTGTTTAATGTTTGTTTTTCTCACCAGACTGTAACCTCTGTCAGGATGAAAAGTACATCTGTCTTCTCATCTCTTTATTCTGATACTCCTATGGGTAAGGTCAGAGAAATGTACTGGTCATAAATTCTTTGTAGGGCAGTTTGTGGCTGTAAGCAAAGTCTTTTATATAAACTTCTAAGAAAAGATGGAGAAATATGAGCTGGTCATGGTTCAGTTAGACTGAATAGCTACCTTGGATAAAATAACTATATCCAAGGGATAGAGATTAAACAGAGTCTGGACATGGTATATATTATATGTCCAATTTCACATCACATGATGGTGCAGTGATTCATTATGTTTAGTGTGAATAAGAACCACCTTTGTACTTGCCAAAAAGGATAAACTCAGGGTCCATTCCCAGTTCTCCAGGTTCATGAGACTCTCTGAGCTTTTCCTACAGGGAACCTTTCCAATTTTGTGGTTGTCTGCAGGGTCGCTGATTTTCATATCAGAAGGACATTTTTTCTCCCATTGATCGTTTACTCTTGGGCATATTCAGTTACAAACTACATTAGTAAGAGTCCATCTTAGTGGCTTTTCTATTTTGGGCTACTAGATAAATGACATGCAGGATAGAATTACAAATCAGAGAACATTTTACTGTGGGAGAGAAAAAATATATAAAAATTTACTCCCCAAACAGACTTCTTAAATAAATATTTTAGTTTAGAATAGTTTTAGATACACAGGAAAATAGAGAAGGTAGTAAGGAGTTTCCATATGCCCATAATAACATCATATATTATGATACAGTCATCACAATTCATGAACTGATAATGAGCATTATTAACTAGCGTCCACATTTTATTCCTATTTTCTCAGTTTCTAACCTAATATCATTTTTTCTGTTGTACAATCCCATCCAGAATACCACACTGTATTTAGTTGTCATGTCCACTTAGATCCTCTTGACTCTGACATTTTCTCAGACTTTCCTTATTTTTGATGACCTTGACAGTTTTAAGAAGTGCTGGTCAGACATCTTGTAAAATGTCCCTCAAGTGGAATTTATCTAAATTTTTTTCTAGTAATTAGGTTGAGGCTATGAGTTTTGGGGAGAAAGACCACAGAGGTGAAGTCCCATTCTCATTCCATCATACCAATGGCATGTAAAATCAATATATCTTACTGCTGTTGATTTTTAACCTTGATCACTTGACTGAGGTAGTGTTTGTCAGATCTTTCCACTGCAAAATCAACTTCCCCCTCCCCCATTTCCATACAGTTCTTTGGAAGTCATTTTGCACAGCTTATACTTAAGACATAGAGAATATGTCCCAGCCCTTTGAGGGCAGAGTATCTTCACGAATTACTTGAAATTTTTGTGCTTGGAAGATTTGCCTTTTCTTCCCAATTTTTTAAATTATTCAATAAATTATATCTATATGGCCTCCTGAATAATTATTTAGTGTGGTTTATAATCTAATACTTCATTATTATCATTATTAGTGAGTCACCTGCCTGGTTGTGAGCCTGCATTCTCAAAACAGCTCTCCCCAGTCTTGGACTGCACCAAGATTTCTCAGTCTCCTACCTAGATCCAAAGCTCCCACAAAGGTACTTTTATCTGGATGGATACCAAATCATTGTTGTTGAGGGAATGGGGGAGCAAGGGATATCTTATTTAACCATCTTGCTGACGTCTCTCGCCTACATGGTTTCTGACCAACAGTCAGCCATAATTTTTATACTTAATATTCTGTAGTAAAATTCCCTAACCCATCTCCTCTGGCTATTTTCATGATTTTCTCTTTGTTTCTGATTATGCCTAGATAAGGACTTTTGGTATTTATCCTGCTTTGTCTTCTATGAACTTCCTGGATCTGTGGTATTGCTCATTAATTTTGTAAAGTTCTCAGAAATTATTACTTCAAAAATCACTTCTGCTTTGTTTTCTTTCTTCCTCCTTATTGTACTCCAATTACATGTACATCTTTTGAAGTTGTCCCACAGTCTTGAATGTACTGGTCTCTACCTTTTTTTTTTTTCATTCTTTTTCTCTGTGTATTTTAGTTTGGGAAGTTTCTGTGTACCTATCATCACTAACATAATGAAACACTGAAACACTATCTTAAGATGTTTGGCTGTATCAGACACATAGAAAATAATTGGCAGTATAAACTTAGTCTTCTGAGTTCTTATGTAATCTATTTGTTCCATTTATCATTACATTCTTTTCCATTTAATTTTAGAGGATTAAAATTGTAATTCATTTTTCAGTATTCTGTGCAATCCAGCATACAGATTTTTCCCCCTTTATTGCATTTGCATTTTCAGAATCAGTCATATTTTTAATCTCTAAGTGTCTTTCTTAGATCTTTTATGATTCCTTATCTAGTTTTCTTGAACTTCAGTACATTTACAGATTATGTATCTCTTTTTAAGTTTCTCTACTTACAAATTTGTTCTCTAAGTGGGCATTTGTTTCATTTCCTCAGAATAGTTTCATTCAACAGAGTATACTTTGTCTCATTCAACCTTTTGGTTTACTTAACATTAGAGAAGGAGGCTTATATTTGAACAATATTGAAGTTGAGATGAAACTTTAGAAATTGAATGAGTCCCTATACATATTATAAAAGCAAGAGGAGAAAAAAGTTTATTATAATTTTACTTGGGAAGATTAGTGGTCAAGGACATTATACTTGGATGCAATCAGAATATAGATTTTCTCTTCTTTGCCTGAGTTTCTTCTCTGTAATTATAAAGTAGTCTCAATGCATTCTGTAAAATTATTCTTACTGGCTTGACAGCTCTCACTGAGAGCTAGCCTCAGCTGTCTCCTTGAATCAAGTTAAAATTTTAATATGAGAATAATCTGTACAGCAGGCTCCCTTCCTTACATAAACCCTGGCATCCTGGAAATTTCTGGAGGTAGGCTTAGTTAGGATCAAGTTATGTTTCTTATCGACTGCTGTGCAACCTATACTTTTATCTAGTTCTTGCCATTAAAAAAGTAGGTAGCAGTAATAATTCCTACAAACCTTTCTTAATTAGGCTACAGTTTTATATGCAGTGAGCTAGAGGGTAACATGGCTTCCCCAATACCTTTTCCCTTCTACTATAACCTGTGGACTCCTCAAATCTTTAAAATAAGATGCACACTCTTTTCCAATTTTCATTATTGATATATATTTTCACTGTTATTATGTTCCATTGATAATTTAATGATGACTGTATGAGAAATGAATGTATAGAGCTTAAAAAGTGAAGATTAATATTTTATGCTTTTATTATAATCTATATTTAAAGTGTTAAGTCAATTAAATACTACCAATCACAAATATTACATTCATCTGAATTTTGAAGTCAGTGAAGTCCCCTGTCTTTGTTTCCACTGGCTATTTTTGAGATTTTCTCTTTACTATTGGTTATTAGTGATTTGATCAAGATGTACCTTAGTGCACCTTTCATAAGGTTTACTCTACATGGAGTTTGAGGTCCTTGGGCATGTAGGCTTACAGTTTTTCTCAACCTTGGAAAATTGTCAGCTATTATTTCTTCAAATGTTTTTAATCTTATACCCTTCTGTTCTCTCCTTTTGAGACTGCATTTGCATACATGTTAGACTGCCTGATATTATCCTATATGTCACTGATGCTCTGTTCATTTTTTCCATCACTTTTGTGTCTGAGCATAATTTTGTTTGATTTCTACAGTTGTGTATTCATATTCACTGATCTTTTCTTCTACTGTATCTAATTTAATATGAATGTTATCTGTCTCAGTCTGTTCAGGTTGAGATAACAAAAATACCATAGACTGTGTGGCTTAAACAACAGATATTCATTTCTCACAGTTCTGGAGGCTGGGAAGTCCAAGATCAAGACACCAGCAGAAAGGATGTCTAGTGAGGGTGCATTTCCTGGGTCATAGACAGCCATCTTCTCATTGTCTTCACATGTTAGAGGTAAGTAAGGAGTTCTGGGTCTCTTTCATAAAGGCACAAATTCCATTCATGAGGGCTCCAATCTCATGACCTAATCATATTTTAAAGTCCCCATCTCCAAATACTATTACACTAAGGACTAGGTTTCAACATATGAATTTTTGCAGGGTTGTGGGGAGACACAGACATTTAGTCTTCAATTTGATCTATAGTATTTTCATCTCAGAAACTGTGTTTTATTAATCTCAAAAAATTCAATTTGAGTCTTTTTGTATTTCCTGATTTTCTCCTTTTCATGATATTTTTCTCTACCTTGTTGTCCATGTAGATCATAATTAAAATAGCTGTTATAATGTCTTTGCTAATTCCTTCATCTCTGCAAGTCCTAAGTTTGTTTTACTGGTTGCTTAAAATTCTTCTAACATTAAAAACATTTAATGCCAATATGCCCTCTAAAACTCTTTAACAAAGCTGGAAGACAATCCAAATGGATAATCATATTTTGGTATATTCATTTAATAAAATATTGTTCAGTAAGTAAAAGGAACATACTATTGATACAACCAAAACATGGAAGAATTTCACAGAAACCATGTTGAGTGAATGGAGTCCAATACCATTCAGAGTACATATATTCAGAGTAGATGCAGTCAAAATAAATATAGTATGACTCTATTTATATGCATTACCAGAACACAGAAAACTAACCTATGCTGATAGAAATCAGAAAAATGGTAATCAGCAGGAAGCAGGGGAAATGTGATCATCTAGAAGGGAGTAAAAAGAGACTTTCTCTGGTGTTGTAATTGACTACACAGTGATTGGGGTATTGCCCAATTCATTGAGTGGTACTCTCTTAAGATCTGTGTATTTCACTGTAGGTACATTATGGCTCAGTTAAAAAATCTTATGGAAGCTATCTGCACTTAAAAAAAATAGATCAAATTAAAAATAAAATAAACTGAAAAAAATGCAACCTATGACATAAAAAGTGAACTCTTAATTTTCTAATGAAATTTTGGGAGTTGGTAGGAAAAAGATGCTACCATAATAGAGGACAATAAAACATTAATTTTTCCAAGTAAATTAAAATGACATTAAAATACATGAAAAATGGTAAATCCATTCATAATCAGAGAAATACAGCTTTAAATCATAGTGAAACACAATTTTTCACCTTCCAAGTGTCTTCATTTATTATAAATGCCATATAACCATATTTCAACAACCTTTGTACAGTTTGTACATGCTTAATTTAAATAGTCCATATTTTCCATATTTTAAATTAAATAATATTGAGTCCTAAGTTATACAATTATAATTTAAGACAAGAAATACATCTTAAACATACTAACAATAAAACATATTCAAATTATATAGGAGGGATTCAAAGCTATAACAGAAGTAAAATTAAGAGTTTTCATTATGTTAAACATATAAAAACAGTAAGTTAAATACATATTTATTTTCAATTCTGAAATCACTATAAAATTAACCTTAAAAAAGAATAATAAAAAGTAAATACAGAAATTATAAGTAGGTTGATTGACTTAACATAAAATAAAGGGGAAAAAATAATAGAATTGGTTAATATCAGGAGCTGATTCTTTGAGTCAATACAGTAAAATTAAAAATGCAATAATAAACCTTATCAAAAAAAGAAATAAACAAGAAAGAAAAAAATAATACATTGAAATAGTAAATTATAAGAAGCATATAGCACACATTTATGCTAATAAACTTGAAAAGAAAAATTATTTTCTTTTAATTATTAAATGTTTGTGAAGAATAAACAGGAAGTTTAAAAATACAAATATCAAAGCATGATAGAGAAAAAACAAGAGTGAGGAACAAAGATAAACTATGAAAGTTTACTGGCAGATTCAAAAGAACTGGAAAAAGGAAACGTGTATCAGGACAATAGAGAAGCAAATAAATCTATACTTAAATATAATCTCAATCAGTGACAAAAGAAATTAAGAAAAAACGAATTCTTAAGTTCATTAAAAGAATAAAGTAAGGATGCTGTGCAATTTTTAAAATAAAAGTAATGAAGAAGGACATGAATGACAGTGTCCATAAACAGATGTATGTATTTATTTTAATTTTGCTTGTGGTGAAGACAGCATTGTAAATAAAAATGAAAATGTGGACTATTCAATTACTAATATTTGAATGATTAGATTTACACATTGAAGAAAAGTAGAATAGACCTATGTGTGTATAAATACCAGGTTAATACATATTACAAAAGTAGTAGAAGAAATCATGTTAATTTTGGTAGAGAGATTTTCTATGTAAAATGCAAAAGGTAAAGGAAATGGATGGGGATGGACAGATTTTATTTCATACAAACTAAAGCATCCCAAGTACAAAATAAATCATAAGGAAAGTTTAAACTTTGACAAAGTTCTGGGGAAAATTTTGTACCATAATACTGCTGACAAAGATTACTATCCAGAATATATATCCAGAGTTTCTAAAGTCATTTAGGAAAAAAATAGAAATAATGGGAAGGATATAAGCAGACAAGTCACAAAGGAAAATCATAAATGTCTTCATAAATATATATAAAAAGATGTTCAATCTGACTAGTTATAAGAAAAATGCAAATTAAAAGGAATTATTTTTCATAAGTTTGACAAGAATTAGTGATGAAATCAAACCTTGGCAAACGTACAGGAATAGCACTTTTGTACCTTCTCTGAGTACAAATTGGAGAATGATTCAGAAAAACAAGTTGACAGTCTATCAGAATAAAATTGTACATCTCTATTGACTCAGCAGTTCTACTTCTAAGAAATAATTTAAAGGAAATAGTCCTAGATGAGCACCGAAATGTACATAGTAGAATGATTCATCTTTGTTGTGGTAGTAAAAGTTGGAAACCTAAATGTCTTTCAATAAAATATTTTTAATAATATTACAACATATTTCATGGTCATTTAAATGAATGAGGTAGACTTTTATATACTTGTACACACCCTAACCCAAACTCTATAATAATGAAATTTATAAAACATGAAAACTAATATCAATTCCCATCTGACAAAAATCTCAGAAAAAGAAAGATTAATAAGAAAATGGAGAGGAATTAACTGAAGACATAAAAGTCATGAATTGTTTGTAAATAAGAAAAATACATGCATTCATCTGGCAAACCATATAGAATACAAAGCAGGATGGAAAAAAAAAACAATACATGTTTATACATGGTACAAAAAATAGTTAAAAACCACTGAACACAAAAGGAAGTTCTCAACATTTCAAGAGCAAAAACAGTAAGCTTATTTGAATCACTGACCTGGTTTCCATACAGCGACACTAGACATAAAAAGATAAAAGACTAACATAGCATACAGTGGATAAAGTATGAACTCTTTGGGGAATAATGTTGAAATACTTGGTTCACGATATGGAAAACACAATGAAATTTATGATCCTATGTTACAGAAATAAGCTCTGTGGATTGAAGATGTACTGTGAAAAGAAAAACAACAGAATTAAAAGAAAGTACATTCTAATATCTATTATCTCTATATTGAGAATAATGTTTAAATAAGACCCAGAGGCATTAATGATGTACAGGAAAATCACACATGGTATTACATCAGAAATAAAGATTTCCTCAAACAAGTGACCCTCTGACAAAGTTAGCAGTAACAAGGTATTTACAACAACCAAAATTGACAAATGATTAAGATCTGAAATATACAAGCAAGTCTTATATATTACCAAAAAATAAGGAAACCAGAAAGAACCAAGAAATAAGGAAACCAGAAAGAACCAAGAAATAAGGAAACCAGAAAGAATTGGGAAAGGTTAGGAACAGGCAATTTCTAGACACAAACACCATAAATATATAAAGAGAAAACCAATCTCAATAGCAATCACAGAAGAACAAAATAAAAATACCAGTGACATACACTGCATGTTCATCATACTGGCAAAAATTCAAACCATACCAAATGCTGGTTTAGATGCAGGGAAGCAAAAACCCTGAGGCACTGCAGTTGGATGTAATCAGTGGCATTCATTTTGGAAATAAAATCTTTTGGTTAGTTAAATAAAGGTAAGTATATGTCTAAAATCAGAAAAGCATCCTAGAGAAACCCTTGCTCAGGTATATAAGTAGACATGGATAAAAATACTCATTGAAGTACAATAGAAGTAAAGAGTTTGAAGCATTCTAATTATCAGTCACTGGAAGACTAGATAACTCAGGTGGAGACTAAAAAAGGATAGTTCCAGTATTTACCAAAAAAAATTCCAGTTCTATATGGGTTTAGTGAAAAAAGTGAGAAATATAATGCAATACATGTGGTAATACATAAACCTGATATTCATATGAGATATGCAATTCATATATACAGATAAGTTATGCACAATAGAGCATATTGTACTGTATATTTTACACTGACATATGGAAGTAAAGAAATTTCTGGAAGGTATGAATTAACAGACCATAAATTAGGCAAAAAAAGGGAAAGAATAAGAGAATAGGATCATGCTGGGAGATGAAAGGCATAAAGCTATAGAATAAAATTTTGTCCTACATTGACTGATAATGTACCCAGGAATATACCTCACTCTATTGGGTGCACTTGACACCCTTCTCAGTTACAACATTCAGTACAGGCAAGGGCACAGTGAAACAGGCACTCACATATCCTATTGTTAGATGAAAATTTTCAGGACATAAACTCCCATCTGTGTACTGGAATGTTAATCCCCAAGTCTACAGTAGTGTATGGGAGCAGTATTTACCTCCCTGAACTAGCAAGACCATTTTTAACAACCTCAGGGTTAGCATTCACCTAATTCCTAAGATATTTTTCATTTTGTCTTTCAACACATGTTTTATGAAGCCCAGTTATAAATCACAATCTTAGAATTTATCCCTGCCCTTTACTGATTCTCTTCCACTTCTCTGATTGCTCCATTTGTTTTCAAAATTTCAATCTATGCTTAAATCTGAAAATCTCCAGAACTCAACCATTTTATTTTTGCCTAAAATACTCTTTAGCTTAATTCTCTATTCTCATAGCTTCTCTATATTGTAAATTTCTAAATCTAATTCTGTTTTTACATCCAGATATTTATGTTTTCATATCATTCTACTACCTCAATGCAACACAAATCAATTGAATCTCATTGTCTTCTCCTCAAAAACATTGCCCATTGCCAATTACTGTTGAGTTATGTGGATGTATTGTTACCCAACTGACCATTCAAGTTAAAAAATAATTGATTCATATATTTGTTTTGCTCTTCCCTTTCCTTTAGCAATCACATCAATTCCATAAATTCATATATGTTTTAGCTTCCTATTGTGATGGTAACCAATGACTACAAACTTAGTGGCTTAAATATCATAAATATATTATCTTATGTCTGGAGGATAGAAGTCTCAAATGAGTGTCACTTGGCTCACATCAGCCTGATGTCAGTGGGTTGCATTCCTTACTGAGGGTTCCAGGGAGGAATTTATTTTGTTGCCTTTTCCATTTGCAGAGACTGCCCGCATCCCTTGGCTCATGGTCCCCTTCTATCTTCAGACTTCAGTGACTGGTTGAGTCTTTTTTATGCTGCCATTTCTCTGTTCTCCTTCTTCTGTCTCCTTTGATGACCCTTGTGATTACACAGTGCTCACCTGGATAATCCAGAAAAATGTCCTGGATTAGCCAGTTAGCAACCATAATTACACCCTTAACCATAATGTCCTCTTGTAACATTCACAGGTTTCGGGGATTAGGGTTTGGACATCTTTGTGGAACTATTATTGTACTTACCACGACATCCAATTCATAGCAATTCAAAATATCACCTCTTTTAAAATTTTTTCCTGATTTCATAATTTTGGACCAATCTCCTGAAAAATATTTTTCTAGGACAATTTTAAATTATCGTTTAAAAAATTCAGTGAATCATTTGATGCTTAAATGATTGAATAAGTTCAGATTTTGTTTAATAGATGTCATCTAATGCTTTACCTAGATAAGAACAGTATATCTTAAAAGTAAAAATGAAACACTTCATGCTAGGGTAGGGTTGGCCTTCCTTTGTTATTATCCCTCAGCTAGTAAACCACTAATAACAGCCCCGGGGTGGGACTCTGTCCTTGCTTGCTGGACTTAAACTCAACAGTTCTAGGTTAAACTTCATCCTGATATCTTCAAATACCCAATTTGGCTATTCAAATATTTCTTGTCTGTGCTCAGTAACCTTAGTATTCTCCTTCCCTGAGGCCACTGCCTGCCTTTTAAGAAAAACTCCCTTTTGTCAATTGCTGCAGACTTCGAATCTTTTTCAACTGGCTTGCCTTCAGTTCCTTCTGGAAATGAAAACAACTCTTTCAGGCTAGATCAAAGTTATAATTCTTTAAATTCCAAAATTTCTCCTATTAAGTTTCTTTTATTTCACCATTCATAACTATACTAGGTCAAATTACTGCCCTATCCTTATTAATAAATCATGAAATTAGTTTATCGGAGGATAATGTGATCACTATCCCTGACAGGAAAACACTATAATTCAACATCCAATAACATTTGAAGAAGGAAGCATTTCTTCGAAAGCTCTCCAGATGAAAAGTGCTATATAATTTCAAAACAACAAACTCATATGGCAACAGAAGAAAATAGCTTCAGGAGTTCCAAGATGTCTTTTCTCTGATGCATTTTTGTAGGTCTCTTCAGGAAGAAATACTACCGCTCATGGGGCCAGGGGGACGTGTCGCTGTTATTGTTGATAAAAGTAAGTAGTTACAACAAAAGAATCAGGATTTAAGACTTTGAAAAGAAAACCAAACACCCTGATATTTGGGGATTTAGAAGTTAAATTCGTTGTGGAGCTCGGTGTTGTTTAGCAGTTCGATATATTTACTGTTCTAAAGAGGTTGAAGAGACAAGCATCCCAGAAACCAAAAAGGAATAAAATCCTGTGTTGGGGTTTTCATTGGTTGTTTCTGACCTGTCAGGAAAACTATTGAGCTAAAATCATCTTGTCACCATTTGAATTATAAGATATGTGGAAGGTCATTATGATGGGACAGAGCTAATGACTCATCACGGCTTCTGATACCATAAAAAAAGCCTTGGATTTAATCAGAGCTCTTGATACTTGCCTAAAATCTCCTCACACGTAGGTTCTGACCACCTCCCTGAGACAGGCAGAGGGCAGTACTTCCTAGAAGAGTGACTAGTCCACAATTTAGAATAACAAATATCTGAGGGCCATCACCTGCAAATAATTTTCATTCCTATTTCTCTTAATCATTGGACAATTTTAACATCCACACCTTCTCCTCTTTTCTTTGTTAGGGCACCTGCACCACGACTGTTTGCAGACTTCTCTTCCTGAATTTTTGATCCATTGAACAACCCAAACCCTTCACCCTCCTGTCTCCATCTTCTCGGAATTTATCAGTTCCATCCTAGGCTATCTTCCTCCCTTAATGGACTTGGACTTCAAACGTTGTATCACCAGCAACATGCAAAAACCAAATCCTTGAGCAGTAACAGTTAAAAAGTTTTTCATCTCTACATTTTGGAAGTTGAAAGTACTGAAGCCCTTAGTTTTTTGGTTCTGCACTACTGTGCGTTCATGATTTCCAACCTTGACTAGGACCTCAGCATCAGTCTCGGTACCCTTACTTGTCCTTGACCAGTTACCTTCAACATTGCCCTCAAAACCCATCCAGAACCTTCCCAGTCTCCTTAAACCTCATCTCCACTCACATGCTACTCTTATTCTCCATAGATCGCAATGCCTCCTACTTCATACTTCACCAAGAAAACAAAATCTATCCTTCTTACGTTTACCCAAAAGCATATTATCCAGATGAGAAAGTAGCTAAAGATCATTTTTATTCAAAGAGAAAAACAAAGTGCCTATGTTTAATTTCTTTTCCAATCATTTGAGAGACCCTAACCCATTTGATAGCTTAGAATATGTAAATAAAATAGATCTGGTCTGAATAGTAATAGACAGCAGGTGTTTCGAGTCTCTCTATTCTTGCCTATACGGGGCTGGAAAAAAGCCTACCTATTCACATACTTTTAAATTCTCAAGACAGTACAATTAGATTTCTAAATGGAAGCACAGAGACTGTGCCCTTTCAGGTTGAAAGACAGCGCATCTTTGATCACTGCAATGGAGAAAGAGCTGCAGAGACTTCATTCTTTAAAACTCACATCTTCAGAGTCTCCCTTTCTTCAAGACAGCTATCCACTGGTACTGCTGACAACTCGTGAACACCATAATTGGCTGTCTTTCAAGGATCTAGACTCTACAACTAGAAACAATCCAAGCTAACATTTTGGAACATTTAACAGAAAATATTCAGCTTTTTGTTTAGAAACTACTTCCCTCCAGTAAAAGAACCTTGTGTCATTAATCTTTGAATGCTTTACAGCAAAAAAACTTAAAACATTTAATGAATTACATTGCTACTTCCAGACTGAGAAGGCACAAAGCTAATACAGATGGCTTTGCTTTTGAAAAGACTAGTAGAAAACTGCAAACTTTAAGCTGAGCTTCCAGTTTATCAAGGCTCAATATTTCTTTCCTTTCTGAAATATGAAGAAGTACAATAGTCTTATATAAGCATAAAAAGCTTAAGACAAGCACCATGTTCCATTTCATAGTTCTGAATCTTTTCCAAACTTATTTTTTCCTTTCATTTTTTTTCAGAAGCAGTGCATTTGCATCAACTGGTCCTGATTACTTCACGAATAGATGAAGCATTACCTTCTTTTCCAAATATTCTGGCAGTCAGCAAAAACAACAGATTTTGGTGCAAGATAAATTTTAGGTTTCACCTTCATAAAAGCCAAGTCTCTGTCCAAAATACTGGCAGCCAGGATAAAAACATGGGCAAGATTTCCTCCCACAAAGTTGGTTAAATTCCTTAGATCTTGACATTTCTCTGTCTTCAATACAAAATGTTATTGTTCTCAAAGGTAGCCTTCATCAAAATGTTATTGTTCTCAAAGGTAGCCTTCATCAAACTCAGCCTTTTTTCTAATGGTTGGAACTTACATTCTTATTTCAGGGAGAATTTCAGCAGCTCAGACAGCTGGGCTCATTCCAGATTGACAAGACCTATGACCCCAGATTTTTCACCAGGTAGGAGATGCAGAGGGCTAAGCACAGAGGAACATTATGGACCCAACAGCTCAGCAGTGCCCCCTAACAGGCGTCCAACCCTCCACACCACTGCCATCTCCTCATCAGCCTCAGAGCCCCAGCTTCATGCCACTGCCCAGGCCTGACTTCCTGCTAGCAGGTCCCCTCTTGCAGACTGTTGCTCTGGGACCAGCAGCTCTGGGGCCATGCCATGCCACCAGCAGAGGATGCAGCAAACCTCTTCTTGTTCATCACATTCTTTAATTTCCAAAGTTAAAAATTATTCTGATTTTTCTATTGTTATAGGATCCCATTTTTGTTTCATAAGCAGGTTATCTTTTCCATATGTTTATATTAACTATGACCTTTTCATTTTGTTTTTTCTGTTCCATTGATTGTCTGCTTTTGTTCATGCTTTATTTTCCTGTTTCTATCTGTCTCCTACATTGTCTTTTCTCTACTGTCTAGTGATTATTGGCTGTCCTTTCATATGCAAAAGTGAGAAGCTGACTGGAAGAAGAGCATTGGCTGGTGTGTGTTGGTGGGTGGAGAGTATAAACCTGGCTGTTTAGGACTCTAGAAGCAAGGCAGAAGGCCTGCTGGGCCTGTATTTCAATATCTAGCTTTTTGCATTTTCCTACTCTACTGAGCTCCTATCGGAATGCCTACCACACCCTGCGCCTGCTGCCTCTGAACCTGGACGCTCCTTGGCTGAGTTCCTCTGGGCTGATTCTGCCCCTTACCTACCACAGGTGGGGGTGGGATAGTTTCCTAACTGCTCAGGAAAGTGCAGGGGACCAGGGAAGTTTAACTGATTGGTATATAAATTTTCAACCAATAATGCTGTCAGTTATACCTCACCCCATGTTCCAGACATTCTGCAAGGCAGTAGATCAATTCTTGTTGGTGCTTGACACCCTGCAGGCATGTGGACCCCTAGTTCTTCAAGTCTGCTAAGTCCATTACACCTCCATGTGTGTGTTGTCTAAATGTTTATCCAGTGTTGTCTCCTATGTTCTGTTAGTCCTTGAGGTTATTTGATGTTAATAGTTTTTTTTTTCTTCACTGATATTTTAAAGAAGTGTTCTGAAGGAGAACTGTTGGACAAGGATGGTCAATCTGCCAAATTTAGCAGAAAGGGCTCAATAATTAACTTGATGTTTCTAACAAGTCGGACATCATAGGTTTATACATGGTTTTCGAGCAATGTGCAATGCCATATATAAAGGCAGCATTAGAACATCCTTTTGGCTTTACCTTCAATGCATAATCAGAATTTGAACTCTACAGCAGCTATCATCCTATTCCAGTGATGCCAACCTAGACTTGGGCATTACCATCTATGTGGATTGAAACAATGTAGTAAGTGACAGAAGCCAACCTGGGTTTTCCCTGATGCCTGAAATCTGCCCAGTAGCTGACTTCAGCCCCACACTATGCTTGCTGGCATTTGGAGAGGTCCTGTCTCATGCTTATACCATTCAAGTAAATGCCTAGGAGTCATTTTAGGTCAGAGGCTGTCAGTTTACCCCCAAATGTAAATCTCACCTAACATTCATTTGCCACTTAGTATGTACTCACTGGCCTCCTAACTTCCTTCCGCAGCTGTCTTCTTTAGCAAAAGTCTAGACCAATGACAAGCCTCCCATGGCAAGAAAGGGGTATAGAATGCAGAGAGGAAAGCCTCATGAACCTCTGCTGGCAGGAACCATCTTATTGGATGACGTTTTGCAGTTTTCCCAATGTAAGTATTGTAAGGCTGGAGGCATCAGGGGAAGAGGTGAGCCTGATGGACAAGCTCAGGCCTCACCAAACGAGGCAAAGAGACCAACAGCTTCTGGTCTGACAACATTCCAGAGCCTGATCGGATAACACTCCCAACTAGAGCCCTTCCCCCAAGCTAAAAGATAAGTGGTAACTTTCCAGTACCTGGCTAAAGGCCAATGAGAGACCCCCACGTACCCTAGACGAGCCAACCCTCGCGCCACTGTCACCTTTGCTCTCCCTCCCCCTGCCTTCTTTAAAAACTTGCTGCCTGCCCTGCTGGGTGTGACTTCCCCAGCCTGTGTTTCAGACTTAGGAACATCACCCGGGGATTGCCTTCAAATAAACTGCCTGGCACTTTGTTGCCTCTCTTTGCCTGCTTATTTCGGTTGGAATTTATTGTAATTTATCTTACAAGTATAATAATTGTTTCTTGAGTAATCAACCTCCTCTTGCTTATTGGGGTAGCTACTGTTTCTATTTTGCTTTTAGCCCATAATGAAAAATGTAAATCACACTGTTTTGAGAATAGGTAGTTGATTCAGTCAGTACCAAGATTAGGACCTGCTCCCTAAACAGCCGAGCACAAGCACAGTTACTATAACTGTTGCCCAGAATGGGTTCTGGGGGCAGATGAAATATCACTTTCAAGAATAACTAGGGAAAGCTTCAAAAAAAATTTAATATTTTTTAATAGGTGGGTGGCTAATAGTTGATGGACATAAGTGAATTCTTAACTACCCTCAACATTTTTCCAAATAATCTTAAAAGTTCATCCATGTGCACCCTATCCCATCTTGTCCCAAGCTACCTACCACTATATCATTACCTCCTATTTTTTAAGTCTCCTTCCCTTTTACCTTCTAAGTCTTATTATTAAGTAGTACTCTTGCTTTATCCTTATAAATTCTTTTTTGCCTTACACTGTTGTGTCTGATTAATTTAGTTACATCAACTTTCTTTTGGTCATTTTCTGAATTATATATATTTCCTCATCCATTTCTGTATGGTTTTAATTTAGATAATTATTTAACTGAGTATCCCTTTTAAGTAGAATGTAGATTTTCTTTTTATCCAAGATGATAAAATATGCCTGATGAAATTAGCCCAATTGTATTTATTGTGTTACTGATATATTAGGATTTTACCACAATCTTATTTTAAGGTTTCTCTTTAACTAGTTTTTCTTAAATTCCTTCCCTACCTATCTTCTGTTTGATAAATATTTTTATTTTCTATGATGATTTCAAAGCTATAGACTGCATTTTTATTCTTTTTGATGATTTCTGCTAAAATTTTGATATGAAAACATAACACACTGATTTTTAACAATATTTAACAGCATTTCTACATCCATTCTGAATCATCAGATTATCTTTCACCATTCCTTCCCACACAATGTGACTATCATTCCTTAGATTTTTCATTTTATCCTTTATTTTATACACACACAGAAAATAATTATTGTCAGAAGTTAATTTGATGTTTTGTCATTAACTTGCATTTGCAGCAAAGAATATGAACTGTCTTGAGTGGAAGCCCTTTAATTAATAAGCAGTTCAAGTCTTTCCTCATAGTTCTAGGAAGGCCACAGTGCTGTCAACAGATTCTCAAGGGGAAAATTATCAAAAGGTTAAGAATCATTCACCATCAGTGGAAAACCCAAGTCCCTTTACATGGCACCCAAGGCTCTCCAGCACACTCCTACCAATCCCTCCAGCCTCCTTCCACTCCTTATTAGTTAAATTCCAGCAAACACTGAAATGTACGCAAGCATGCACGTGCTTGCCCTTGCGCACAAGCCGCACCATGCTTTTCCTCACCTCTGTGCAGTTGCTCATGCTGGCCTGCCGAGAATGCCTTTCTCCTCCACATTCTCCCATCTCCATCCCTGATATTCACTAGCTAACTCCTCCTTATCCTTTAAGCAGCATCTGTGGCTTCAACTCCCAGAAGTACTTTTCTCTCATTAGCCACCACTCTCTCACTGCTGGGTTTTCACAGTTCACTGTATTTTATGATTTGGTTATATTTTTATAATATGGTTATTTCCCCTTTTGGTTTAATAGTCAGTCACACTCATGTGGTGGCTGTGTTGCTCGTTTGTGTTTGTATACTCTCAGTGCCTGACATATAGCAAGTATTCAATATATACTTGTTGAAGAAAAAAAAAAGAAAGAACTATGGGCTTGCTTAAGGATAAAAAGCAATTAGGCTAAATACTTTCAATTAAGAATCCTATTTATCTATAGCTTCAGAATTAGCCAACCATAAGGAACACTAGTGAGACTTTTAATGAAGAAACTAGAATTCAATAATTTAATTGGAAAATAATACTGAAACAGAGACTGTACAAAATAAATGTTCCTGGCGTGAGTGTGTGTGTATACATACAAACATATACATACACACACACACAAATATTCTTTTATTCCATTTTCCTAAAAGATAACTTCTTATAGAAAAGCCAGCTCGGGTGATCCTAATTTGAAGATGGGAAATGAGGAGCTTGCAGAGTAACAGAGGGAAATTGGGAAATAATCTGACTCCACTGGAAAAGATTGTTAATATAAAAAAGGATATAATGACATATAAACATGCCACTTATAAAATAAGATAGATATTTAAGAAATGTATGCAGAACACAAAATCTAATACAAGAGACTATAGATACGGATATTGTACCATTGAAATCTACTCCTAAAATATATTACAAAGAAACACCTGAATAATAGAGCAGAGTTGATAATCAACATTATAATACAAAAATCCTGAAATTAAAAATAACAAAGATGAGCAATAGAAAAATTAGAAAATATGTCTGGTATCAAATGAGTAAGCTGGAGTCAATACTGCTGTGTGTCCTAATGGAAGCTTTTTTTCTTAAGAAAAAATACTATATTCAAACTTCAAAAACAGAAAGACAGTAAACAGATTACTATCAGGAAACCACATTTAAGAGTCCTTCAGACTATTAGACAGAAGTGACACCTTGAAAAGTCTGAAAAGAAAGGAAGTAACCCAGACTTCTGTACTCCCAAGGTGTCCCTATTGCACGGCAGCTCCAGGAGCCACTCTAACATAGGCCAATTTCCAACATCTGTTGCACTCAAACATCTTTCTTCAGAGCACAGTGTATTTGATACTTAGAACACCAATAACTAAAGGATTAGGAAACTCAAAAATAACATCTTTACATATCTTATAAACTATTAATTTAGTGATACATAAATAAGAAGATGATAAAAGAATGATCACTAAAAAGGGTAAAATATAAACACCCAAAAGGAGAAGTTGGTGTGGATTTTAAATAATTTCAACAAATTTTGGAACAAAATCACACTTTAAAAAATGTTAGTTTTTCATATAGAAACAAAGAATGTAACAGGATAGGAACAGAAAAAATAAAAAGCATTAAAATACCCAATATAAAAATGATGCAAAAGTTTCAGGTTGTTGAAGCAGATACACTTTTATGTACTATGTCAGTCAACAAATATTTATTGTGCATTTTTGTGCCAGACACAAAGCCAGGAACTGCATCTCAACAATGAGAATAGTGATGAGCAATAGAAAAATGCCAACTGCTCTCTCAAAGAAGATGATAACTGATACCAACAAATACTAGTGGCAAAGTGATACAAAAGATAAACAGAAGGCTATTATTGGGTATAAAAAGGAGTCCTAATATTTCTGGCATTACACAGGAAAACTAAAAGAGTGTTTTAAATTGTTTACAAGAAATTTCAGAAATAGAATGATACTGAAATATGAAAGAAAAACATAAATAGACAGTGCATCAAAATCTCACCCTCCCTGTGCCATGCAGCCTTCATTTGCCTTAGGTAAGTCCATTAAAACTTAATGGAGTATCATCTTTCCTGTCTCTTCCCTTATTCTCATGACACGTGTACAAATACACACACACACACACACGCACACACACACACGCACACGCACACGCACACACACACACACACACACACACACACACACACAGTCACTTGGAGTATTATTTCTATATTAGCCCATGCTGTCAATCACTGATCACACTTGTTACAGTCACAGACTCTTGATCTGCAGTCCCCTAGGACCCATAAGGCTTCCTGAGGAAAGAAAGCATGTTTTATTCTACTTTGTACACCAGGGTCTAGCATAGGAAAACCTTTTCCTTTTGTCTCAGAAGAAATTCCCAAAAGTTCCCTCTTCCACTTCAGGTGGGTGCATATCCATTATTATCCACTAAAACAAACTCCAACACAAATACAATACTCAAAGAGGTGAGGCTCATGTCTGGAAGAGTTCTTAGCATTTCTGCTTCTGACTGTGGGACAATAAAAAACAAAAGCTGGCCTGTCTTCTTGGGATGGGCCTGGACAGAATCTCTCTTTTTTTCTTTTCTGTGTTATATAATAATAATAACCAAACATAAATTATCTCTACAAATTATCTTACCATACTTATTAGTGTCATTGGTGAAACTGTTAAAGAGAATGGGCAAATACTTTCAACAAGAAAACACATGATACTTAATCTAAGAGTAATAAGTAAGTTCACTAATTGCCAAAACTAATACAATATAATGGGTACTTGCAGTAGTGGTGAAATACATGTTCTGCAAAGCTCTGACTTTACATTATGGCTTAATTTGGTTTATCTTTAGTGAAGAACAACCTTTAAGATTCTGTATATCACATTCCAGCACTTCACTTTCTTCCATACAAATGAGATGATATAAACTTAGTGTGCCTATTTTCTCCTCTAATGTCTCAAAAATTCTTATAAACTGTAGGCCAGGTTAATTCCCTATAATATTTAACAAAATGCTTTTAATATCCTTGTTTTGTTCAAATTCTAATTAAGGTAATTAGATATTTAAGAAACCCAAGGCACCTGTCCTATGAATATAGTGAAATGTTGACAGGGGCTGAAATCCACCCAGGATGACTCACTCACAAGGTAGACAACTGATACTAGCAGTAGCTAACAGCTCAGCTCTGGCGATGGAGCAGCACACTGCACGTAGCCTCTCCAGTTTGACAGCCCCACAAAGTTGGACGTTTTACTTGGTGCCTCAAGTATCCCAACAAACAAGGCATAAACTATGTGGCCTTTTCTTGCCTAGTTTGAGTAGTAACAGCACTACTGCCACAGTAATCTATTGTTACAAACAAGTAACTCACCCATATCCAAGCAGAGGGGACAGAGACCCCACCTCTTGATGTGAAGTCAGGCTTAGTATGTAAGAACATTACCTGGCATGAGAAATACTGTTGCAGCCATCTTTGGAAAACACAATCTCTTAGAGGATTCATAGCAATCAGTTGTCTTAGTGCACCAAAGATATTAGGAATGTTGCCTAATGTCTTTATGGATATAAAATTCATCTTCCACATGTATCATCTTCTGATTAATTTCAACAATAAATTTGGTTAATACTCACTCTTTTAACATTCACTTTGCTATATGCTTTGAAGGAAAAGGGTTGATAACCTTAATACAGTATTTTTATTTTCCTTCACAGGATCTGATGAAGAGAACTGATAATAATGAGACAGTTATTTGACACAGGAGGAAATATTTCGGTGACATACAAATTATACTTACCAATTAAAATATGTCTCTTTAAAAGAATGGTTCTTATAAGTAAAATTCAACATTGACAATAAAGTTTCACTATTTTCAATAAAAAAAAGAATGGTTCTTATGATTGCCATTTAAGATTAATCAGGAAAAAAATGAGGAATACTTTCCATTGATTTCTTTATTTCAAACAAGAAAATAAATATATACCGACTTACATTTGCCTGCTAGATTGTGTTAAGTATTATATCTAGATATACATCTACATCTCTAAGCATATCCATATCTATATTCAATCCTTATATATCAACTTTCAGATGAAGTAGAGACTGAGTGACATTAAGCAGCTTCCCAAAGTCATACAACTAATTTATAGCAGAACTCAAGTTTGAAATCAGTATTCAGTGACTTCAAAGCTTGTGCTCTTTCCATAACATCATTTATAATACATATTGCTATTAAGTACATGCTCTTCCTTGATGTAGTGGTTGTCTGAATACTTCCTCAAAATTAGTTTTCTTTGACAACAGATATTTTCTTAAGTTCTTCTATAATAATCTCTTCAACTACTAGATTAATGTGCAACTTTGATAAGTGACACACAATGATTTCCTTGAATTGCAGTCATTTGCTTCATATTGGCTTTTTCATCATCTGAAAATCCCAGGAAATTCAACATACAGTTGCAAAGGTGAGAATCTTCATTTATATCTAAACTCATTGAGCCATGGCCCAGAAATCTCATTCTCACAGGATAAAAAGAATACTTAAACACAACAGGGACACTGATTTCTTTCTCCTTACATAAAATTTGTTACCAGAAAACGTAATGATTTCTGTACCAGATAGGTAATTTTTGATTCAAACCTTCCCAATAACTTTATTTTTCTTGGATATACAAAAACTATAAAATCAGCTTTCAGAGGTTATTAAAGAAAGAAATCTAAAAACGTGTGTATCCACTAATACATTTCTATAATCAATACAATCAAATCTCCAAACTCTGTTGTTTCAGCTTTTATATAGAAAACTTTGTCATCACAATACTTAATAAATCATTACGTTTTCAGAGTTGATAAATCATTATTATACCCCTGGGATGACAGAAACAGTCCTTCCATGCTCCACTGACGTAGTTTATGCCCATGTTATTTACAACAACCATGGACTAGGGGTGTGTGAATTTTTAACTCTACTAGTTCAGGCAATGTACCATGCCACATGCGGGCCTTTGGAGCCTACTGCAGTGTCTGAGGAGAATGGTAGCTGTGATCAGACAACTAAAGTAAGAGCAGCTGATTTAGCTGTGCATAAGTAATAGGTTATTATTATGGCATTTAATTGTGACCAGAAAAGCTTTGAGGTAGGTGAGAATTGGCTACTCCCCCTAACCTCAATACCCAGTTATAAAGAAATAAATTTCAGATCAAATTCTGCCACACATACAGACATTCATTAAACAAACATCTTAGCAAGAAGGCATAAAGTGATTTTTACACAAGCTATTCTGTATACTCAGTGAAATCCCAGCGGTTTGTGCCTTTGGGAGCTTCAGCCACCACTGTGCATACAATTCCCACCGGAGGGAACACCAGCAACGTTCCAGGGGTGGGATCTGGGTAACCAGAAGTCATTCTCATTCATAGACGAACCCCAAAGCATTTAGGGCTCTAACAAGACACTGTTTTCATGCATAAAACGTATTGTGCTTAGGAGGGCTAATTATTTAGGCATCAGATACTGACTGAGCTTCAGGTTACTGAAGTAAATAGAGTAGCCCCTGGTCAGTGAGGCTCTGTTGGTCAAGTTCTATCTGAGCCACCTCTAGACCATGCATTCTTTATTAGGGAAACTTACTGCCCCTATAACTGAAGCTTACACTAAATTGCACATTCGTATTATTTACGTGGTCTACGCTAAAGTGTTTTAACACAAAAGTGTTCCAATATAAGAACCATAACAGATGTGCTGCTCAATAAATCACATTTATCTAGTAACAGATTTCAACATCTACTACATGTCAGACACTGTACTAGACAACAGGGTCATAAAGCTAAGTAAGGTATGGTTCTCATCCTGAAGGAGCTTACAATCTAGTGGGAAAAACATAAGCAAAGTATCACAAATGCTGGATGAAGGGCACACCGAAGGTACCAATGGGATCCCAAGGAAGGGTTACTAATCAGACTTAAAAGCTTATTTGATTTAACCTTCTAGAAGAGATGGTTCCCGAGGTAGAACAGAAAACCAGAATGGGTTAATTTAGATGCAGTAAATGCAAGAAACTTTAGATGAAAATAGCAGTTTTGAAGGTTACAAGTTTGAAACCTCATGATACAGTGAGCTGCATAGAGGGAGATAAGCTTTGGGCGATCAGATCATTTAGGTTTTATTTGTTAAGGTAAGGAAATTGAACTTTTCTAAAAGGTCTGAGATACCATGGAAGATTAATTATGGAAGTAATGGATACTTTAGGAAGATCATTCCAACAGCAATGTGTGGGCTGAAGTAGGACTGGGTAGGAGGCATAGTTGATGAGGGTAATATGCATGAGGTGCCCTAAGAGCTTAAGCAAGGGCAAAAGCATTTAGTTAAAGGGACAGATTCCAAAGTAAGAAGCTGAAGGACTTGAGAATGAAAGGATATACAGAGTGTGAGAAAAATTAGAATATCTCAGAGCCTTATGTAATTGCCTGGATAGTGCTACACGCTAAGTACATATGACCGAATGAATGAGTGAAGTAATGTTCAGTTCAACAGTGGTATTGTTCATATCCCATGAGCACTGTGGGGCATTTATTCTTTATTAGATGAAGACATCCAATAAATAAGTTTTCCTTAGAAGTTTGTATAACCATAAAATAAAAATGGAAGGCTCTGACAGGAGGTTCTTCTCATTGTCAGATACTAATACGTCCCTGTTCAGCTCACTGGATTCTCTTTGTTTTTGTCTTGCTTGGCTTGTGTTATGAAGGCTCAGTTTCTTCTACTCATTAAGCACTTTCATTATGGATGTTTGTCCTTGATGGTCAATCTCTTCATGATTATAAATCATCACAGAACATATTTAATTTATACATGCACTATCAACTATAATCTCACAAATCCATGTTAAATAATCTACAGTCAATATAGCCTATTATGCATAATTCACTCCAGAAGTAGCAACAATTTAGACTGACTGGTAGGCCAAAGCAATTAATAAAGTGTGTTTTAGCTTTATCAAAATTGTGAATTATTCTAAGTGAATTATTCTATGAAAAGTTATTGGTTCATTAAGCACGTATATTCATATACTATAAAATTTAAAACAGGAAAATACACTTTTACCTGTACTACATTCTAGTTGCTCTATCATAAAAATATATATTCTTTACTAATTAAAATATAGCTAAAAATCCCTAGCTAAGATCCCATTTTATAATAAAATGGGAAGTTTTCCTGAAAATTCTGTAAAACCTTATTCATAAGAAGAGAAACATTAAAATAAATACATAGAATTCAGTAAATAATATGGTTAACTGGAAAAGCAATTCCATACCACAAACAAGTAACTAACTTAAAAATCTAGAGAATGATGAAATCCACTTAACTATAAAATTCATGTAACATCATTACAACATATAATTTAATATTTTAAAGTCTATCAAGAGATATTTTAGAACCTTAGAGACTATTAAGAATAGTATTTCAAAGGTCAATTATGTTGTGGATGTTTGAAAATAAAATTTCTATGAAACTGAAAACTAAACCAAAGTCAAAAAAGAATGTAGACAGTGAGACAAAAACAGAATGATTTATTGCATCACCAACTATCATTTAACAAAATGCTCCAAAAAAACATACTAAATATTGTTTTTCTAACTCGACATGGAAATAACAGTGTAAAATGATAAGAAAGTAAGTACAAAAAAGTTGTATCTCCTAAATAGAGAAATCTACAAGTAACCTCTTATGAATATTTATATTAAGAGGCTGGAGGTTTAGTTAAGAGTATGCTATCATGTTAATATGTAAAATCCCAGAAGAATTTCCTCTTTATTTTACAATATGACAGCCTATACATTTTCTGATTATATTCACAGGAAAATATGACATAACAATATTAAGAACAGATTTGCTGAGGAAAATTAAATAAAAATTCCTGAATGAAAAATACTGCATGCATACTGGATGCTCACAATATTAGTCATTTTAACATGAGAGCAATTTGTAGGGTTAAGATGACTGTAGTTGGATACATTTTTCCAAGAAAAAGATATGACTCAGAAATAGTGTTACAGACTTATTTCTACCAAATGTCTTTCAGCATATTGTTTTAATTAAAATAGCCTAATTGAAACAAAGTCTGAGAAATAAAGAGTTTAGCTAATGGAAATTGCACCAAACTGTTTATACATACTTTCTTTCTGACATTTTCACAGTGAGTTTTAGTACCCTCTCAAATCTTGAAAAAGTAGTGCTTTGAATTTATTGGATTCACACACATTTCTGGTAATATTGTCAAGGGTACAGGTAAATAAAGTTATATACCAAAAGTCATATTCTACAAAGTACACAGTTTCATTTTGAACCACTTTATATTTTGCTCAACACTATTTCTTTTCTAATTTATGTCATCTTAACACACATATTTTAAAATTATGAACTTGGAAACAAACCCATTAAGTTCTCTCTGCATTTCCAAGGAGAAGTGAGAAACAGAGAAAAAAATTTCAAAAAACAATGTTTACAACATATTACATAAATAATTACCTATTTTGAAGAAAATGCTTCTATTTTTTAATATACCAAAAAGATGTTTAGAATAACATATATTGATTTTAGGACAGAAAATATCTGTTTGCATTTTGGTTAAGAATTACTAACTATCTCTTATTCCATATATGTGATAATGCACTTTTTGAGATCTTTAGTTAAAAATCTAAGAAAACATTCCTCCTCCCATCCCACCCCCACCCTGAATTTTGTGTTGTTTCTGTGCAGGTAATAATAATTGCAGTTACAAAAATAGAATAATTGAATGAACAGAATTCATCATTAGAATAATTACATTGTACTTTATTAAACAAACACAGCATATAATTTAGCATTTTAGGGATAAGACTCCATCATTCTAAATATTTCTGTTACAAAAGAAAACGTCTATAATCACACTGCATGGAAAATTTTTCCTGTATATCTTTTACTTACTTTACCATTTTCATATGTTTGAAAACAAGTTAAGCTATTTCAATCTCATAGGCTTTGGGCCAAATTTATTAAATTGAGAATGATGCCAATTATATTTCAGAGAATGGGTAGCAGAAAAGCAATGAACAAGAAACTTGGTTACCACATAAGTCTCTCATATAGACTGATAAAGAGCATCTTTCCTATAAAGGTTAATATATAACCTTTAACATATATTAACTTATATGTTATAATATATAACCTTTAACATATATTCAAGATAAATAATAAATCAAAAAGTTCTTTACAAACATATGGACATTCATGCGAACATACACATCCTTCTACATCTATCTTTCTGAACATTTCTCTTTCCAGACTAAACTTTTTGAGGACAAAAAAAACCCAGTCTTTTACACTGTTTCTTTTCTAATTTATGTCATCTTAACACACATATTTTAAAATTATGAACTTGGAAACAAACCCATAAAGTTCTCTCTGCATTTTCAAGGAGAAGTGAGAAACATAGAAAAGGAGCACAAGAGAAATATATTCCAGTGTTTGATCATACTTACATTCATATCTCCTTTAAAATGCTTTGTGTTGATGCCCTAGTTATGTTAAAAAAACTAAATCCCCCATGGAGTACGTAAGATACTAACAAAATCTTCATCATCTACTATCCCTATACTTAGACCTTCATAGTAGTCTTCAAATTCACCATATGACACTTCATCAGACTTGCTGCAAGCATCTTTTAATGTTTCTAAAAAAGATGATTTGATTTCCTCCTCTGTGGAATGGCCTGTAAAATAGTACTGACTATGAAACAATATTCTTAAAAGTCTAGAAAATGACTGATGATGACAAAGGAATACTTAATAAAATATTAATAAAAATCTTGCCTCTTAAAATCTTTTCAACAATTTGAAATCTTATGTCAAACTACCTTCTAATTTATTTAAACATTTTCTTGCATGAACTGGAATTTAATAGTGATGACTTTATACATATTTGAGACATCTTTAAAGCTTCTCATAGGGTATATCCTATATGTGTAGGCAAAATAATAGTTACTACTATAGATATTCTTGTATTTCCTAATATTCTAGAGGACTGAACTTCATAAACATTTGAAAAATGGAAAAAAGAAAACGAGTAAAAATTTCAAAGATTTATAGGCTAACATAATGCAGTGTATGAAAAGCATCCGTAAATTCAGGCTTTCATTATTTTATGTATCAGTTACTCATCAGTGCAGCTAGAAAATATTACTGCAAACACAGGATTCAGAGGCCTTTGAAAATTTTTGCTAGAAGAACTTTCACTTGATTAAATCATTCTCTTTTAATTTCTTATTTTAAGTAGGCTATTTCCACTGGGTCATATTGAATATGATTAATTTTATACTAAAGGAAGATGCTATTGAGAACTGCATATGTTAAAAAAATGTAATTCTTTAGTTTGTTAAAAGAGAACATAAAAATCTGATTCATCCTTTTTAAAAAATTCATATGATTTTTAATTTAGAAAGAGAACAATAAGCTATTTAAGTAAGTAGCTTTGATCATATTATAGACAATTAAAGGGAAGGAGGACTCTCAGCTTAAATACATTTCTCTAGGAAGCCTTCACTGACCACCCCTACTATAGGCATACCACCACAGAATTTACCTCATTACCTTGCCAAACCCTCTACCCCCACCCTCCTTGCTCGATCTACTCCCAGGATCCTGGCAGAGAACAGGGAAAAAGACATTTGATAACTTTTTACTAAGAAACAAAGAATTAAAATATGAAAAAAAGCTATAGAAGATGGTCGGACAGTACACAATGAAAATAAACAGAGGCCCATATATAAATGCAGAATAAGTGTCGGAAAAATCTATGTGACTCTTTAAGTCATTTTAAAGTCAGGTTGAATTTTAAAATGACAGATTTAAATCGGAAGACCACTTTAATTGTCTAACAAGGTGGGAAGAATTAGGAGAAGAGTTGGATCTTTCTCAAAAACCAGAGGTCCTCTAATGGACTTGAAGAATAATTCATTGTAAAGTATCTTCCAAATAAAAGAATAAAATCTGCTTTGAATAGCAAATAATTGCTATCTTTTAAAATTATACATGAGAAAAACAGAACAAGCTATTATTTTATAAAAGAAATGCCAGTTTGAATAAACAAGGACTGAATAACTGTGCTATGCAGAGAGGATAATATAAAACAGTGAATTTGTGATTGTTAGTCAAGGATAAAATTAATCAAGATGGAATCGATGTAAAAATATATATGTGTTTGCAGAAGAAATTTTCCCATTTACCATCCATATTTTTGAACAGATGAGTTTTAATGCCATTTTTTTATAAGAAAAATATTTTTTTGTTTAAATTTATGTTCTCAATACTGAAGAATTTTTTAGCTTTCTTGTATCTGCACCCAGGAAATTCCTACCTTGTATCATATGTAACTAACCCTTCTTTCATCCTTTTAGAGACCTAAAAGTATTTTAATAAATAATATTAAATTTCTAATACAATTACACAGAAATACATTTGGGAAGCCATATTTCTATTAAAGCTGAATTTTTTTTAGGAAAGTATTTTCCATAGTTTAATTAATTATGTGTGATATAAGATTCTTAATTTGAAGTTAGTTGTAAATTCTAAGCAATCTATAACCCAGAGATGGGCATGTGAATAGATTATAATTTGAAATGATAGCAATAAAGGATTTTTTTCCCTTTTTTAAAAGCAGTAAGAGGTTTTCTACTTTTTAAGGTTGTTCAGCTTCCTTGCTTAACTTCCTTAGTGTGAATGCAAAGACAAAGTATGGAATTTCTTAAACTAGCAAAGGCTTATCTAACAACAGCAAAAATAAAACCCTCACCAATGATTCAATGACACATAATAAAACTAGTGCTACTTAAGAAACTTAATTAAGATTATTAGAGGGGAGAAGTCAAAGAGAAAAAAATATAGTGGTGAGTCACCTAATTTTGAAATATGTAAACTATTTTGTTCCTATATTTAGTAAGACTAAGTAAAGGAAAAATGCAGAGAATGACATGGGTTTAAAGGGAAATATATGCTAAATACATTTAAATAATAACTAAAAATTTTGTATGGCAATTGTAGTTCATTTAAAGTCATTGGTATGTAAATTAAGCTCTGACATTAGAAATTGAGAAGCCAGTGATGATTAGCTTTAACCTTCATAACAAATCCTGTTGATTTTTTTTACTGCACAGTTATAAGTAATAAATAAACCATTTATAAGGGTTAATGATGATAAAGCAAAGTAATTATATTGTATCTCCTTTTTATATTAAAAAAAGGAAAATTCTAGAATTTTAATAATATATACTCTACAGTATTTAACAGTACATAACCAAAATTATAAATTAGAAAGAAACCAGTCATATAATATAAATTACAACTGGTCAAAAGATATACAAAAATATGTTTAACCTCTCTAGTAGCCAGAGAAATGTGTACAAAACATTTGTTAGCTTATCAGATTGGCAAAAATCTAAGTGTTAGAAAAGTGGTAGGGGAAATAATTTGGAAGTATCAATTAAAATTTGAAATGTAGATATTCTTCATCTTGCTATTACCCCAATGAAAAGGCAAAAAATGGGCCTAAGGAGTCACAAATAATCATATTCATTGCTTCATTGGTTGCACATTAATAATTAATAATTAAAAAGTCTACTACCAGGAGACTAGCTAGGTAAATTGTAGTATACTGACTGTAAAAAGGAATAATACGCAGCATATACGAAAAAGGTGGATCAATGTAGATTAACATGGCAAGTGCTCTAAAACATATTGTTGAGTGTAAAAAGCAAGCTACATAGCAATATATTTAATGTACCTTTCATGTCCAAAAATAAAACCTTGGAAAAGTATTAGATTTTTATAGTAGCTATACAGATATGAAAATTCATAAGTTAGGACTGAAATATATGTTAAATGATAATTGTTACCTCTATAGAGGAAAATGTAATGAAAAAAGGAGTTACTGTGACCAAATGCTTTCTCTATAATAATTTGTTTATAACTCAGTTATGTAAAGATTAAAGTCAGTAGAAACAATTAATTTAGTAGGTAATGAGGCTCTAGAATTATAGGACTTCCTGGACTTACAATGGCCTTATGTCCTGATGAAGCCATCGTAAGCTGAAAAATACTGAAGCATCGAACTTTCAAGAGAAGAGTAACACAGTTAAGATTCCCTTTAATACTCTGATCAAGGAAGCATTTACTTTATACACTGTGTCATCCTGCACTGAAGCAAATCATGGATAGACATGTGATTCTCACTATCCTTAAGTAGACCAAAGCTAGTGAAAGCTGCTGAAGTCAATGTCCTTGAGCCCATGGTCAGAACAGAGGTGGACAGTGTCATGGAAGGAGGAAACCCTGCCCAGAACCCAGAGCAGATTGACACTGATGGCCTTTTGGGTGGGACAGACTACAGGGGGCAGGGAAGGGAAGGAAGAGTACATCTGCATTTTCATCTGCAAGAAGAGCATAATAATGCATACCTCCTAGGTTGAGATGAAGAGTAAATAATGCGGTATATGTCCAGCACTTTGCAACATGCCAAAATACATATATATATATATATCTGTACTTTGAGATATTTTTTTATATCCTCAAATTTTGATAGACATATGTATGTTCATTGTGTGTATACCTCCATCTCTAGAGAAAGATATTCCCTCATTCTGCCTTTAGTCTTCAAGTATAAGCAGATACAGTAAAACTAACTCAGAGAAGTTGCACATATAATAATTACCTGTTCTCTAAATTTATTTGGTTCTTTCTAACTCAAATTGTTACTATCTCCTCAATAGGAAATAAAAGTTCAAGCTCAGTTATAAACATCAAAGAAAAAATTAAGTATAGACAGTAGACCTAAGAATTTTTAAATGAAGGCGGTCTAATAGCTCTCACATTTCTGTTTAAAAAATAATTGTCAATTTTCTCCCTTACTGGCCTCAAGTCCACACTATAAAGTTGTATAACTTAAAGATACTACTTTTATTTACTAACACTTAAAAAAATCTAATGCATTTGACTTATAATAATTACCTGAAATTACTTGAGGATGTTGTTTTGCACAATAACATTTTCTTATGTCTATAATAGGTATACTGCCAGTTTTGTTGAAATCCAGTTTCATAAAGGCCTAAATAAAGAAAGAAATGTTTATTTTTTTTCTATGAAATCATTAAACATGAGAACCAAATTTTCTACTTTGTAGTTGGTTATTATTGAGCTTTTACAGTGTAAAAGTACTAAACTGTTACATGAAGGAAGCATAAGGAATACAGGGAGAAAGATTTGGGAGCATACTATTAGATAACCTGCTCTGGAGTGTTCTTCTACCTTCCTGACCTTGAGGAAGTAACCTAACCTGGCTTTCTTCCTCTGCACACTGAAGAGTGAAGTCAAAGACCTCTCAGGTGACTTCCAGCTCAAGGAGTCACAGGAAACTGATACACGGCCAAGACAAATTGCCTGGACTACTGTGACTCAAAAAGTGAACTTGCAAATATTTCATCATTAAAATCAATGAGAAAGTGAAATATTTTTTAAATGGCTTTTGTTACTCTATTTCCTGAAACGCAACACTTCTTTTTGAAATGCTAGTTGTTTTATTGCTCCTCTAATTCAATTCCATTTTGAGTATCATAAAGTATAAAATATTGTATTGGGAAGGGGAGTGAGTACATAGAAACACACGGCCAATACACGGGAAGGGCCCACATTTGTAGAAGTGTCAAAACTAGAATCAAGTTTGTTCAAAATGTGTTCACAGAAATATGACACCCACTTTTGAATGAACTGTACCCCCCAAATTCACTTGTTTTAACCCTAACCCCTACTACTTCATTATGTGACTGTGTTTGGAGATAGAACCTTCAAAGAAGTAATTAAGTTAAAATGGAATCACTAGGGCGGATCCTAATCCAAAGTGACCAGTTTCCTTGTAAGGGGTTTAGGACATGGGCACGCAGACTGAAAGCATGTGAAGCCCCAGAAGGAAGACAGTCAATTAATTACAAGCCAAGGAGAGAAGCCTTAGGAGAAGCCAAACCTCCCAGCACCTTGACCTTGGACTTCCGACTCCAGAACTGTGAGGCAATAAATGTCCGCTAGGTCACCAGTCTGTGGTATTTGCTACGCAGCCCCAGCAAACTACTACAGTACTTCATAATTCTAGATGGGTCTCTATTCTCAGCACAAATACTTAGGAAGGAGATAACCTTCCAGTTCTACTCCTGATACTCAAACTGTCACCAGGGCATGTAAAGTATAAACAAATGCAAATTTATAAATATTATATGATGAATTTGTTTAACATAAGGTTTTTATCATGTCTTTGGCCAATAAAAATTTTTATATTTTCTGTTTGAGATGTATATCTAACCTAGTTATTTCTATTACTCTATAAACAGCTTTGTTTCAATATTAGATAAATATACATTTTATATTATATACATTTACAAAAGAAAAAGAAACCTATATTACTTAAAAAGCTCTAAAACTGTATTATTTAAAAGGCTCCCACAACCTGAGTAATATGCACTTTTCTATAAAAATCAGAGATTACTGTTTTTAATTCCAATTTAGCATGGTCATTTTAATCTTGATTTGAACATTTAGCATGCATATTATAAAAACCAGTAAACATCTTTTAGTGATCATTCTTAGATAGCACATGTTTGAGCTTTAACACTGGGACAGCCACAATGCTAATTTTACATGTATAATCTCATTCAATCCTTACACCAGTTTTATGAGATAAGAAACTGAGTCTCAGAGATATTTAATAACATTTATATAGATGATAATTAATGGAGCCAACAATTTATAGAACTAGCAATTTGTGAACCAAAATTTGATTTCAGATTTTATTTTCCTTTTATAATACTTTCCCAAAATGTGTGCATAAGTTATCTTGTTTTATCCTGGATAGTTTTATGTGTATGTGTTTTCGTGATTTAGTGAACCCAAAATACATTACAGGTAAAGGGATTTAAAACATTTTCAATGGCAATTTACTAAAGATTTAAAGTAATAAACCAACCTATTAAATAAATTAACCTATTTGAAAGATATTTAACAAAGTTACCTTTCGAACAAATGCTTTCCTGTATTCATTCATTTCACCAATAATGGCACGCTTGAATTCCCCATAATCAACCTTGCCACTGTCGTTGCTATTCAGAACTAGCCATGCAGACTCAAAATCCTAGAAATAATCACACAGAGATCATTGTTACACCTTTGTCATATATGGCCACAACACTAATCATAATAATAGCATTTTATTACATCTTTCATAGCCCTATACAAGGTAGTGTACATAGTAAGACAATTTCAAAGTTATATGTAAGTCCAAGCAAAGACATCAAAAAAGCTGTTTAAAAGAACTCGGTGATGGACAGTTCTGTAAAGTTAAGAACTTTTATCTTTTCAAGTTCAATTCCTCTCTATACAAAAAGAAAATGGTTTACCATTTACTTGAAATTGAACACTGAACTATTTTTAATGTATTATATGTGTGACAATTAGAAAGTTGCTTCAGGTTTTGGAATGCCTCCAATAGAATTAGGACCACTAATTGTATTTCTGTCAGTCTTCATGCTTGGAAGTATGTAAGATTTGAACAAGTTTAGTATTATTTTATGATTTGCTCTGAAAAGTGTTATACTGAGTGAATTCCTTATGCCAGCTTTTTCATTCTACCATTGCCACTACTTCTTTAGCAAATGCATTATTTATTAGAATGTTTTACCAAGAGATTCCTAATCACAAAGAAATTACAGCATGAGATTTCCTTAAACTCAGGCAAATATATTTTCAACGTTTCAGGCAAGTTGTTAGTTTCAAGTTGAGAATGTAGAAAAAATATCTAGCAAGGTGAATAATGATAAATGATGGGTGCTCAAAAAATTTTTTCTACTTCCTCCTAATTTTTTCAATTGAAAGTTTAATAAGAAAAACTTAATCTTAAGATGCTCTGGCTCTCCCTGATTCTCAACAACTCATACACTTTTTTTTGTCTGTCATAATGCCTTGTACAAGATACAGACTTCAAGTGTCTGTAAGATAAGTAATCATAATATGAATTATAAAATCATAATATCAATCAAAGAAGATGAATTTGCTCATCCAACTCATGGAAGACTAAAATTAAAAGACATTGCTTGAAGCTTAAATAATTTTCAAGAATTGAATAATTGACCAAAAGTGGCAACAAATTTATACAACTCTTTCTTTCTAAGATACAGTAGAGGATGGAAAATAATTCAGATAAAAAAATGATCCAAATTCATGATCATATGTTTATATAAATTAGGCTGTGTATATATCAATATTTTTTTATTTCAAATCAAGGAGAATGACTATGCCTTCCGAAAAACTCATTCCACAGTTAGACCCAGTCTGGTGACTTTTATGTTCTTGTTTTTGCCAAACATTGTGTTGGCAGTCTCCCATGAAAGCTCCCAGTAAAGCTGGAAATATTATTTTTTAACTGAGAAAAAGGGAAGCTTACTCATATTTTCATAATATATGTTCTACTTAGGTTACAAGTTTTATATAATTATTTTAGATTTTATTCCTGAATCTAATTATAAAAATGTAGCAAATCAAAAAGAGAATTTTTGTGGTGATGCACAATGAGTACCAGACTGGCCCACATTACCTGGGTTCTAGTTCTATCTCAGTTATTAATTACCTGTGTGATTGTGGATAAAGACATCAAGTCTTTCTAGTTTTCTATTGTTGCTTTTTAAATTTTTATACAAGGAGATGAAGGTTAGATGACCCCTACTCTGTGTCACTATGTGAGCCATAAGGTTAAATTTGTACAAAACACAAAAGGCAGATACACCACTACAATGACAAGCAACATCGTGCTGGCACAGAATTGTACAGTTAATAAGGCAAATTCCTGTGTAATTTTCTCATTTAAGCTTCAAAGCAATTCTGACTACCAGTATTATGTCTGGATTGCCCAGGCAGAGCCTGTCAATCGAAAACATTAAAAGACCTATTTAAGATCACACAGTTCAATAGAACTTGAACCTATATCTCATGAATTCAATTTATAGTGTTTCTTCTACAAAATTAACCATATCTATGACAAGACCAATTGAAAAGATGGAAGAAAATCAATGTAGGAGAATCCTTTACCTGAAATCTCTAAGGTAGATGTGTTTCAAATTCATATACCTTTAGAAGAAAATACCAACTTCTCAGCGTGGCATACAAAGCTTTAATATAATGGACCCTGCTAGGCATATTTTTCCCCATTCTTTTTTCTTCCTTCCATTTATCTATCCATTTAAACTAAGGCATCATCTATTTATTCAGCCCTTGCTGTATTTAGGTCTCTATTCAAGGCATTAGAAATAGAGCAGGGAACCTGAAGTACCTTGGTCCCTGCTGATGGTACTTACATTCTCCTTGAAGTCAGAGCCAGAAAATAAAGTGACATGAAGAAAATAAAATGGGTTAGTGGTAGACAGAGGACTAGGGTTCAGATGGGGTGCTCCTTTAGGCAGGTGTCAGGGCAGTGCTCTCAGTAGAGAAAGCCTGAATGATGAGAAAATCCAGCCATGCAAAGGTCTTGTGGCAGATTACTCCCGGTGGAGGGAACAGCATGTGTGAAAGCTCTGGGCAAGGGTTGAACATTTTGCAATAACTGCACCAGGCCTCCCTCTCCCCTTCATGTCTACACATTTGCTTCTCCCTTTTGTGAAGTATTAATTGTCTGACTCACGCTTCTTCTCCCCTCTTATCTGCTTAATTCCTCCTCATCCTACTAAACTCAGATGGGATATATCCTTCTCCAGAAATCCTATGTTCTCTCTCTCTCATAACCTGGCTTGTATTCCCATGTGTTCTGAAAGCATTCTCCATTAAAAACTTATTGTGTTGTAATCTTTTATATCTTTCTTTCCCTTGAGTATGAAGGTCTTAAGAGTAAAGAGTGTATCTTCTAGGAGCTTAGAATGATGCTGGCTATTAAACTCTTAATAAACAGATGGGAGAAATAATGAACACTGAAACAAAAAATCAACAGGACTTGTTGCCTGATAGCTTAACACTGATAAAGAGACAAAAAGGAGACGAACTACTAAAATTTCAGTAGAAATGTGAAGAATACTACTTAAGAATATCATTCACTGCAGAGAATTGTCTGTGGCACATACGTTTTCAGACACTTCTAAGTGAAATACTTTTAGAGCTTGCTTTAAATCTGCTTTATCTAAAAGTCCATTTCCTTCTTTGTCCATTTGTTGAAGGTATTTTCCAAATCCAGTCAAAATACGAACACCTCTATTACACAACTGTTCTTTTAGCACATCTGTTTAGGAGAAGAGAGATGAAAAATAATTGTTCCTACATACAAATGTATCAAAATTGCAATTGCTTTATAAGAAAATTAAAGTTGTTGTACCTAATATAAAGTATATGAATATACAACCAGATTATATGTATGACTGACAAGACTTGAGAAAACTGTGCTTTTAGTAGATATAAAATCACATATAAATATACCAGACCTATAGCACCCCTGTGTGGTGGAAAGTGTTATATATTTTAAATAGAGAAAAATCATGGTTATCTTCATCAACATGAAAAAAAATGTGACAAAATCTTAGCTTTAATTTTTCAGACTTCCTCTTCATCTATCAACCCCACATCTTTAATCTCTTTCCTCTTTCTTTGCTGTTACCAAGTGAATTACAAAACTGATGCCAGGAAGTCACTCAAAAATTGTCAGTTCAAAATATCTAAAATAGTTTGAAATCTTCAAATTGCAACTTATATGTTAAATACCATCAAGGCTTTGGAGTGCTATCCTATCCTTGGGTTATTTAGAGTAACCTTTCTCCTAGGGCTCTATGAGAAGTCATGTCCTCAGGCCCCTGGCATTCTCCCCCTGCCACAGTGATTCCCGGTGACACTTGTGTCACCTTCACTTAAGGCAATATAGGTAAGTTTACTAAAGCAGTTATTCAATATAACACATTATGAGAAAAAAACAAATGTCACAGGAAAAAAATATATTAGACATGAGAGAATGGAGAAAATCATTTATTAACAATGGCATCAAGAATATTTGAGAGTTCAAATACCAGTCCCAACAACTTTTAAATCTGTTTCTCACCTTCTTATTCACATATCATCTCTAAATGATAAATCAGAATTTATCAAAATATGTTGTATTTTGATATTATATGTTAATTTCTGTGATTGTTTAATGCCTTCCTCCCTTCTTGAATATGAGATTCAACAAAAAACTCTATTTGAGCCGACTAGTGGCAACAAAATTGAATTCTGGAAACAAAATTAGTAAAATGTTTTAGTGTCTAAAGTTTGCATATATTTCATTTATTATCCACAACAACTCTATAAAACAATAATCATCCCATTTTGGAATGAAGAAAAGAGGTGCAAGAAATTTACACTGTGTCATGTATCTACTGAATGGCAGAGTCCAAACTTGAATCCAGTTGCCAGTTTGAGCATTTTTTTATACCAGGCCACCATAAATCTCTTGAGGATATCATCTAATGCACAAGATAATTATTATATTACAAATATCACTTATATTTTACTCATTTCATGGATAAAACCCATACATCAAGCACTTTCTGAAATTCTTTAATTCATAAATCATACAATACTTGTTATTCAATCAGATAGCATCATTAAAGTAAGAGAAATCCTAAAAATATTTAAAAATATGTACATATATAAAATTTATGTATATGTATACTATATATATATGTGTATACATACAATGGTATAATATATATATTAACTTATTAAAAGATAAGCAGGAAATATAAATCAAGTACCATAAAACTAAGAAATATCTGGAAAATACTGCTTTATTGCTTACAAAGAAAATGATTGAAAATTAAAACTGAGCACATAATAATGATACATACCTTGAATGGCCTTTAAGACCAGCTTGTCATTGGTTTCTTGATTAGTTATATCATCCTCATGTTCCACAGAATCAGTTCTGCAATTTACATGTTGACAGTGATAAAAATATATTGTTTTGCAATCTTGAACATGGAAACTCTAAACTCTTCCCTGATCTAGACTCAAACTCTCAAACATAGTTGGAAGAGTGCCTAGAGATTAATCAAGTCCCTCCTGTGTTTGTTGCTTTACCCCCCTCCCAGGAAGGTTAAATATTCTAAATCAAGAGTAAAAAGACTTTTCACCTTTCAAGAACTACCTTTAAACATTATATTCATTTTTGTAGCTTTTGCAATGTTCTTTTAAAATATTTAATTAAGACTATTAAACTTAAAAGCAGCCTTAACTTTCAAACTACAAAATGTAAAAATGTTATTTGGAAAAGCCAAAATAGTTGTACTTACTTTGAGCAGTACAATAAACGACAAAGAAACACTGACTTCCTTACAGCCAATTTATAGAATATGGCCTCTGTTAGTACATTGGTATACTAATGTACACATGGCACATTAGTAAACCAATTATTGTCATTTGAATTTTATTTAGCATCAAGAAACACCCAGGAAGAATAGCATATATATATATAATATATAAATATTCTGTGATTTATAAAACTCAAAATTCATTTGTAGCTTTTCTTATTATTCCTATTATCAATCCATGAATGCTTATAGCTTTCATGAATTTTTTGATGAATGCTATAAGCATGTAGGACCAAGATATTATTTTTGTGCTAAAAAGAAAATAACAGTGAAAATGTGGGAAAAGTTGTTACAGTATTGTACTATATCTCATCTTTTAAAATGTATTACTTTGGTAGCATATGGTTAAAAAAAAGTGTTATGGCACAGGCAAATTAATAAAGTACTTTAAACCAACATAAAATGGGACTTTTTAAAATCTTTTCCTGATACTAACTGTTCCCTCACATGGAGTGTATTTGAGTACAAGATAACACATAAAATAGACAAATATAGTTATGTTTTATTTTTTTTTAATATAAGCTTTGACTAAAGTCAAAGTGCTTTGGGATAGAATCTCATGTTAAGATAATTTTAAAAAATAGTGTTTTCCCATACTTCCAAAATGACAAATGCATGTTTGACTTACTTGAGAGAATTCAGAGCTACCTGGTCAATGTTTGTGATTCGAAGTGTAAGTAATGTGTTTTCTGTTACGCTTTCTGGAAGTCTGGGATGAGCAGCACTCAAAAATGTCAAGTCCGCACCCTAAAGCGATTAACAAATGAATTATGTAGAGCTAGAAAATGTATAAGAAGTAAAATACAACTAATAATAATATTAAATATTTAATTTTAATTACATGTAACATGGTACTTTTATACTGCTAAAAATGTATATTTAGAAAATATTTAGAAACCACACAAGCTTGAGTAAAGAACACAGGGAAATTAAGGAACTAACTTCCCAATCAACCTCTCAATTAGAACAATCATAGGTTTAACAATTCATGTGAAAAAATAAACCCAATATTTTAATAAGAATCAGAGGAAGAAAGGATGTTATTTCAATCAAAATTGTGACATCCCTGAATACAGAAATAGAGCTATTGATTCACAAAATGATGTACTGCAAATTGATGAACTCTCATAGATTGATCACACTCCCTTTCATTTGGTCTTTTGTTGACAAACACTATATTAATGTAAAACTAATTTTAAACTAATTAGAGCATGAAAAAATTCCTATAAAAATCCTTAATCCAAACTTAGAAAATTGTTATTATTTTAATTTCTGAGTTGCTTAAATAAATATGGTCAAATATGGACAAATGCAGGATTAAAATAAGAGGCTTAATTATCTCTCTTGAAAATAAGGGAAGAGATTCCTCTCTCCTTTTTTCCGAGAGCATTTACTTTAGCATACTTGTAAATAAGTATCAGAATTTCTCCATTCTTTGAAATGTATATAAATTCCTTTGAAATTGTTTTATTAAGCAATTATAGACACTACATGATATGTGTGCAGGCATATGCACATAGGCATGTGTGTACATACATATGTGTGTGCATAAGGGTTTATCTACACAGTCTGTCAGTGCATCTGGATCAATATATGCACGTATGAATGAAGATATATGGGCACACTTTCGTGTATGTGTGTCTATGGGCACATGTGCACGTTTATATGAGTATATCTTAACAACTGGCACTAAAATTTCTTTTATGGAGTATTTAGGAAATATCCTTAGTGGGACATATAGAAATAAAAAGATAAATTCCAGTAACATCTCGAAAGCAGAAGAGGGACCCACCTCCTCTCTCACACACACACAAAAAGAAGGATAAGGTTGAATATTTCTGCATAAAGAAATGGAAGATTATGGGGAGAAGCAAGAAGTAGAAAGAGCCAGAAAATAGAGAGGAGGGCCTTTATAATTAAAAATGTTTAACGGACATATTTTTAAGAATAAGAATAGATAATAATAAACTGTTGCTTATACTGCTGCAATATAAGGCTTTCTCCATATCCTCTTCAAAATGTCTGCCACGCAAGCATCACATGTATGGTTTGTGTGTGGCTTGCCTACCTGCCTACCTTCCTCCTTCCCCCTTTCTTTCATTCCTTCCTGTTTCTCCCCCTACCCTTTATCTTTCTTTCTCAGAAATCATAAAAGGGAATAGAGTTCCACATCTGGTTCAATAAGGAACAGGGATAGTGAGAATAAATCATAAACTATACTGCATTATTGGAGACAGCAGCTCAGAGCTACAGGTATCTCATCCTGCTGTGAAACAGGAGCTAGAGCTGATTTTCTCTAGCTCTCAAGAGGCAGCCTGAAGTGACTTACGTATTGTGTATCAAATGACGGTTTAATATGTAATGCTTTCCCCTACTCCCAACTCCTCAGCTAACTAGTCACTTCATCTTTTTAGAGTCTATCCCCTGATGATTTTTTTTCTAATTAGCTTCAGAGCCACAGACACTTGCCTAATTCAGATTGCCATTACCTCCTTCCTAGATTAATACAATTCCATCAGTTCCATTGTTCACTGGTCTTCAATCCATTCCTTGCATTGTAACTAGACATATTTTTCTCAATCACAAATCTGATAATGTCATCTCCCCTCATTCTATCCACCTCTTATCTTTCAGTGACTCCCTGATATGTTTTAGATAACTCTTTAACATAAGGCTGCTTTTAATAAACTCTGACTCATCTCTGGCCAACCCCCACCTTGAACTAGAGTTCAGCCAGAGTGAACTCCCTTCCGTTCTCCAAATCAGTCCTGTCTGTGTCTCCCATTAGAATGTAAACTCCACAAAAGCAGGGAGTGGATTTAACTTGCTCACAGTTCGATGTCCAATGCTTCGCCTATGAGTATGTTTGTTACTTGAATGATCACTGTGCGTAATGCTGCATTTTAATTTTGAGATAACTTCAATGTATTAATTTAAAATTTAAGAGCACTAAACAAATTATAACATCACCTGTGATCTACCCAGTCTAGGGAATCCTTGTGATATAACATATGTCAGGAGTTGTGCAAGGTGGGGAAATCACAAGGAAGATAAACTATCAGATATATGATAGCTCCACAGTCCTAATGCCCCTCTGTATGGAGAAAAATGTGCATCCACAGGAGATAAGACTGCATTAGGGGGTGTTACTCATGGTACCACTTACCCAGTGGTGGACTTACAGAGCCTTTAAAAGGACCAAAGAGACAAGCTCTCTTGGGCTTACCTGCGGGTGGGAGGGTAGGGAGGGAGAGGCAGTGTTACAGGAAATGAATGCTATACTTAGATTTAGACTCTCAGGATCTGGGCCTGAGAGGCAGAACCTCCTGGGTCATATCAACCATTAGCCCTTCATACAAATGCCCCTGCTCAGGAAGGAAGACAGAAAATATACTGGCAGCTTGAAACCCTGCATCTCCAGCCCCACAGAGTCCCAACAAAATCCAACATCTGGTATTAAAATGTTTGCCCACATACACACATAACTTACAATATAAAAATCACCAAGCTGGTATTGTTTTCCTTTTCTTCGTCCATGCTGATGACTATAAACATGTTTTTGAATAAAAGGAAGAACAGTTGTTCTAGAAGTAGAATGACAAAAATATGAAGTTATTAGCTTCTCTCAGAAGTAATGATCTTGAAAGTTATAACAATGTCTTACAGCATACCTGTTTTTCCCAAACTGCCGGTATTCATAAACTGTAAGGGACTGGTCATGAATAAAAAAGAACCCAATCAGTTCTCTGCAAGCATCGCGTCCATTTCTAGAAAAATAGATTAATGTCATAGACTTTCAAATGGGAAAATTTTCAAATTAAATAATAAACTAGAATTGTGCATGTCAGAGAGGGATGGCATAAATCCCTTGAATGTATGGCAATGGCAATGAGCAAGGGCTATAGGAAGCCATGGGGAAAACATGGCACAGCTTGTTCAAGTGCCAATTTAAGTAAGATGTAGATGCAGAAAAAAGCTTTATCTTACAGTGATATGAATATATTACAATGCATCTTGCTAATTATGTATAGTCTTTTAAGATAAAAGGCAGGTCTTTAAAAATGTTGAGCTTACAAGAAGCCACTCAAAGATATATAGTAATTACCTTTGTCATAGAAAGTTTAAAATCACTGAACAAATATGGTAATTTTTAAAAACTTTCTTTACCTTTAATATGCACAAAGAACATCAGCATTATGTATTACTGAAAGTTTGTAAGACTGAGATAACAGATTTAAGAATCACCCTCATTACTTCACTGCATTTATCAACAATCTACTGTTAATTTAAGCCATTAAAGTAAAATTTTAAAAAGCAGCTTACCCAAAGGTTGATTTTTAATTGGTTTACAATTTTCTAAGAGTAATACATCTCTTTAAAAGATTCACATCTTCGTTTAGTTTTGAAAGATGTCTTAAATTCACTTTTTAAATAACTTCTAATTGAAATGTTTTTCATAAAGGTGCATACTTTCCATCATTTTTGTAATGAATCAACAAATTCATTCTAAATTAACATTTTTCACTTAAATGTGATAAATTTAACTAATCTCAGTATTGCTATTTCTATTTGAAGAGGGAATACCTTCTTTGAATCACAAGTTTAAGAAGTTTAATATAAACACAATTACCTTGATATGATCCTACCATCAAATTGTACTTTATAAGAAAGCATATTTTCAGTTAATGTTGAATGGGTTCTTATCCTGTTAAGAAATACAGTTGTCAATAATTATTTTAAAGTTACCTACATTTGATGTAAATGATGACAATATAAAAAAATTGTTAATTGTTTTAAAATGCACAGGATGAATAAAGATGAAGTTATAAACCTTTTTCTTTCAGATCGCTAATTGTAGCAGACACAGAAGAAATAACCCTGAGATACAGTACATAATATATGTTAGAACATAGAGTATCAAGTGCCATGAAGGTAAACGTTGAACAGAGATAACACGTCCCACAGTGCTGCAGTGCTGCCCAACAGCAAGGCCAGCCCTCTTCTCCTTTGACGACCCTCTTCTTCCTCGACCACCACAATTTGCTTTCTTAGCCTCTTTCCATTAAAGGTGGCTAAGGGACCCAGTTCTGCCAATAAGCATACAGGAAAAACTGTCTTTTGTCCTGACAGGGTGGTATGGGAGAGTCGCTGTTCGTGGCCAGAGCAGGGGTGTGTTGCTGGGAGAGGAGCCGCCGCAGTGAGCAGGCGTCTGTGTCCGGGAGACCAGCGAGATCTCCAGAAAACCAGCCCAGAGCTGTGCCGTCACGGAGTCACTGGACTAAACACAACAGCTGCTCACCTGCAGGCAGCTGGTTAAATAAGAAAAATAAATCCTGAGTTGTTTAAGCCATTATTAGTCAGGTGTTCAGTTATGGGTAGCTGAAGCATTGCTTATGCAAAATAGAACAGTGGGAAAGAATGCTGGTAATAGCCTTGGTATCAGTCTAGCTATGAGACCTCAAATCACCTCATCTTTAGAGTCTTCAGATTATAACTTTACAAAGACTGCCAGTCCAAAAATTCCACTTAATAATATGAAGCAAGACCCAAATACGCACACTTTGGCACTCTTCAACTACTAATTTTCTTTATATTAAATCTGAAGTGTCAGTGACATATTTTAGTTCCTTTCCTAAATAATTTTATGAGATTCCCATAAAACTGCAGGTACAATGAAATTGCAGTACTGTAAATAGTAAGTAAATGGGTGGGACACTGAGATCTTGAAAAGTTACATCTCTATAAAAGCTATGGTCTCTATCAAAGGGAAGTAGGATACAGCAAATGAAAGCCTGCACACCAAATAAGAGTTAGTGAATACAGAGTGGAGCCGTGAAAGCTTAGTCATCTCAGTTCAGTTTAATCCACTAGTATTAATGGATTTAATGTGTTTACTGAATGCCCACTATGTGCCTGAAACTATTGTAAATGCTGAGAAAATAACAGCAGCAATAACAGCAACTATTTATTGAGAACTTCTTAGACACTAGTCATTGTTAAAGATCACTTTAATGTGTGCTGGTTCATTTAATGCTTGCAATAACTCTATGAAGTAAGTACTATTATCCCCATTTAACAAATAAATTTTACAGAGTCCCAGAGAGAGGTTAAGTCAATGGCCTAAGGACATACAGATAGTGCACAGCAGAACCAGAAAAAACCTTGCTCACAACCATTACATTATATTGCTTCTCAAAGGTGAATAGAGCTCAGTTTAACAGTGAAAGGTTGAAATAATAGCTTCAAGGAGTCTCGAGTCTTCTTGGAAAGATAAAATAAGTAAATAGGCATTTAAATCATAAAATGGAAAGCTCCATGTTGGGGTTTTAGGTATCAAATAAGTATCACCAATACTTCTCTCTATTCAAGTTCTCAACCAATATAGAAATAAAGGCATCAGGCAAAGGAAGACCAAAATATGAATTTTATTATTGATAAAGCTGTTGGAAACTATGGCTCAGGAACACAGAAACAATAAACTAAGTCCTTAAAACTAGAATTAAATAGCCTAACCCACTCATTCCCACTGGGGAGTGACCCCATAAAACTTAATGCATAGGGCAGAATGGGTACTTCTACAGGCGGCTGACTCCCCAGGGAGAGAGAGGAAGGGCTGTATTCTGCGTGCCAATTCCTGCTCCTGACTCCATGGAGCAGAATCCGCTCCTCCTCCTCTGGGAAGAATGACTAGGAGGGGTGAAGTCCATACATTTAATCATTCTAATCATAATTTTAAAATCATGGGAGTTTTTCATGGAACTAGACTAACTAAATCTAAAATTTTTATTGAAGAGGAAAGGGCCTAGTATGCCAAGATAATGTGGAAGATAAACAAGCCATAGGTATTTAATATAAACAATACTAATTAAGACAGGATAAAATTGGTGTAGGTATACACAACAGGTAGAAGAGCCTGAAGAAAAAGCCTAGAAACCAACCAGGCATGTAGACAACTTGGTATATGACATAAATGGCATTACAGGTCAGAGGGATAATGAGTCTGTGGTAGGCAGAGATTTCTTAAAGATGATACAGAGAACACTAACAATAAATGGAAAGATTAATAAATAGGTCTGTATGAAAATTAGGAACTCCTGTTTATCAAAAAGCATAATCAAGAGAATTAAAAGGTGACCACACAGTAGGAAATGATATATCTAACAAATATCAGTGAAAGAGGACTTGTAACTAAAAAATACAAGTTTCACAAATCAGTATGAAAAAGATGACTCAAGAGACTTGAACAGAAATTTGGTATAAGAGGATTTCTAGATGGCCACATACATACATAAAATTGCTAAACACCATCAGTCTCCACTGAAATGTAAATTAAAATCACCAGTACAAAATGAAAGCTAAATGAAAAATAAGAACTAAAATGAAAAATACAGACAACAACAAGCCCTGGCAAAGATATGGTGCAACTCTTACTGCTACTGGCAGGAGTGTTATTTGCAACAACCACTTTGGAAAACTACTTGGCAGTCTTTTTTAAAGTTGAACATATTTACAAATAGTCTAGTGATTCCACTTTTAAGTATGTAGTGAGCAGAAGTGAGTACAAAGGTTCACCAAAAGACACACACAAAAGTTCATGGCAGCACTACTCATAAACAGCCAAATGTCCACTGACATCTGGGAATGAATATGTTGTGGTGTATCTATACAATACTAAACAGCAATGAGTATAAAGGGCGACTACAAGTAACAACATAGATAAAATTCACAAACATAATGTCAAGAAGCCAGATACAGATTTCAAATTTTGTGATTTATTATAAGGTTATAATCAGGCAGTTCATAATAGAGAGGTTAACCTGGCATGGCAAAGAAAGTGAATAGTAACTGGGAGGCAGCACTGAGGGTACTTCTGGGGTACTGGTAATGTTCTATTTTTTGACCTAGAAACTTGATACATGAGTATTGGTTAGTTTGTGAAAATCCCTATGCTATGTACTTACACTGTGTACATTACACTTCATGAATGTACATTTTATTTCAATGAAAGTTTACTTTAAAAAAGAAAGGTTTAGATATGTGGTAGCTGTATGATGGCCCTCCAAAGATGTTCATGCCCTAAAGCTCAGAACATGTAAATATGTTCACCTGTGTGATACCATAAAAGGGACTTGGCATATATGATGAAACTGAGGGACTTGAGATAAGGAGGTTATCTGGGATTATCCAGGTAGGTTCAGTACAATCATAAGTGTCTTCATAAAAAAGCAAATGGTTATGTGACCATTGGAGTGTCAGAGTAATATAACAGAAAGACTTGACCAGCCATTGCTGGCTTAGAAGATGCAAAAGGCCAGGAGATGGTCCCTTCCCTGAATCCTCCAGAAAGAATATAGCCCTGTCAACACCCCGATTTTAGACCTCTGGCCTCCAGAACTGGAAAAAATTAAATTTATGTTGTTTTAATTTGTTGGTGGCAATTTGTTACAGCAGCAGTAGGAAATTTATACAAGGTATCTGCAAATGCTTAAAGATACGGAAACAAAGGCTTCCAGAAAATAGGAATGAGACTGCGAGATAAAAATTCTAAGTAAGTACAATCTACAGCAGCTGGAAAACATAAAAGAACTGCTGCAGGAACTGGTGGATTTTCTTCATCTGTTAGAGGTGAGGCTAGAGGTCAGCTGCCAGTGAAGTTGTTGAGAGATCCGAGGGGACTGCACAAAAAAACCGTGAAGCACATGCCGGCCCCTCACTTTTGTAAGCTACAAATTAAGTGCAAAACAACAACAATAACTTTTAAACAATACTAATTTTGAGTATATCAATGAAATTCAGCCAATATATATACTGTGCACATACAAATGTTTCAGTTACTATTATATTCACATTTACATGTATTATCTCCTCGTGTTGTGGCTATTATTCCTAAATCACAAATAGAAAATGTGAAGGGCAAAGAGAACAAGGTAATGCCCCATTATCCTAAATTGGCAGAACTAGGGGCTGAACTCCAAAAATTCCACATCCTGTTATCTAAAAAAAGACAAAAACAAGCAAAAAACAACAAAAACATTCAATTCAAAATAAAGTACATTAAAAAAAATAAATTTAGAATATACTACAACTTCGCTTTATATAATTAAAACCTTACTTTGTTTCATGTAGTGTTCTTTTCTTAAATCGAAGAGATGCCATCTTTGAATCTGGAAGGATATGAGCACTTTCTTGTTTCTCAATGATTAAATTTTGTTCTGGATCACTGATTACAGCCCTGTACAGGAAAATACAAAGCCTGACAATTATATGTGATAATGCATAGCTCTAGTATTAACATATTTATAAGCAGCTGGAAAAGCTCATATATAAATGAAAATTTACACTATTGTCAGAATTATATTTTTAGAGGTATTAGATGAAAACATTCAGTAATTCAAAAATATAATAAAGTAATATGCTTGCCTATCTCTTTTTACATAAGTGCAATCTAAACATAAATTGAAATTTCTGAAAGAACTCAGAGCCTCATGTCTTCCTCTTACTATTCTTTAAACAAACAGACACTGTGCTAGTAACTTCTGAATAAAGATAAGAATCAAAGTAAGCAAGCAGCCTTACAGATTTCTGGGGAAAAGCATTCCAAGCAGAGGGGAAAGTAAGTGCAAAGTACCTGACTCAGAAGTGAGCCTGGTATGTTTCAGAGTGAGAGGAAAGCTGAATGGCTGGAGGAGAGAAGATGAAAGAAATAAGTAGGAAAAGGTGTCCAAGTTCTAATGGTGGGCAGGATCATGTAGGGCTTGGGAAGACTATTATTGGCACCAATTTTTCAGCACACCTGGTCCACATCCCTGCCTGGCCTCATTAATAGGTGTAGTCTACTCTTCACCCTTTGGCTTTGAGCTTAACTATTTGACTTGCCTTGGCCAATTACAGATCACTGGGCCTCCAGGGATCTCAACTGAACTAACTCTGGCAAGTGTAGGTTGGCTGGGAATCTGCTCATCTAGGATGATCTAGTCTGAGTGGCTCTGCTGCATTTGTAGAGGTATCTTCTTCCTGAGACCAGTGGGTCCTGACCAAGCTGTGTTATTCTCACAAAGATGGCAGAAGCACAAAAAGGCAGAACAAAACACAAGAGGTTTCTTAAGGCCTAAACTCAGAACTGAGATCATTGCTTTTGCTAATATATAACCTGCCAAAGTAAGTAAAAAATAAGAACCACTCAGCCAAGCCTCGCCTGGACAGCTGGCCTGAAGACACATGAGCTCTAATTAATGATTGTAAAGTTTTGTGGTGATATATAACTAATACATAGGTCTTTCAGCTTTTACTCTGAGATGGGAAATTACTAGAGGGTTTGAGCTGGCTTGCTTTTTAATAGACTGGCTCTGGCTTCCAGGTTGAGAAATTAACCAATGAGGAGCAAACAAAGAAACAATGAGTTCAATTAGAAAGTGGCTGAAATAATCCAGGAGACAGAAGATAATAGTGTGAACAAGGATGATGGCAGAGGAAGTAAATTTATCTTGATGGTACAATTTATCCTATGCCGATAAACTGGATATGGGATTTGAGAGAAAGAGGCAGATCAAAGAGAAGGAGAGTCATCACCAAGATTTTAGGCCTAAATTAAATTGAAGGGGAATGGAGTTGCCCTGGAGGAAAATTAAAGAGGATTTTGTCATGAGGGGAAGGAAGGGAAGAAGTTTAAGGATCACAGATTGTAAAATGTTACACTGGAATCTTAGATTAGGGAAACATTAGTGTACAGATGGTTTTTAAAGGCATGATACTGAATGAAATCACTTATGAAGTAAATGTAGACAGTCTAATTGAACCCTGTATACTTCCACATATAAAGACTGGGGAAATTAAGAGGAACCAGGAAAAGAGACTAAGGAGTAGAAAGGAGGAGGGGAGCCAGCAAATATGCTGGGCAGGAAGACAAGTGGAAAAATGAAAAGTGTTTCAAAGAAAAGAAAGATTTCAATGGAGACAGTGCTGCTGATGCATCAAGTAAACACAAACTGAAAAATCACCATTAGCTGAAGAGAAGTTGTGGGGGCATGGTGGGGGTGAAAAGATAAAGTGGGATACACTGATGACTGTAAGTATAATTATTCCAAAAAATTTACAGAAAAACATGCATATCATTTTCTCTCTCTACCACCTAACAGTATTTTTGGCAAAGCTAAACTTGTCTTACTTCTTCCTTAAAGACTTCCTAGACTATTCTAACCTCTTCTGAAATCCTACAGTATTTATATTTGTCATGCAATTTAGCAAAGCTTTATATATTAAATATTAAAACTTTATATAGTTTTCTAAGATTTATGAAACTTTATATAAGGTTTTAAAATTCTTGACAATTAGTCCCACACTTCTCAAACTGTATACGAAGTCTCTCTGGAACCACAGGGAACGCACAGGGACACTGCAGGATGTTTTAATTTTTGAGGGTAACAGTGATACTCAGTATTTGTTGGATACCATACAAACTGCTAGCTCAAGGTAATTCACAGTTTCAATAAGAATCACTACATGTGTTCAGTAATGTCACATCTTTGCAGAGCTGGGTTTTCTACAGTTGTTATGATAAAAAGTAAGTGCCATGTAGAATAGGAAGTGAGGGTGACAGCATTCTAAGTGATTCTGAGGTTTCACAGATTCTGCAGCTCCTAACAGGTACATATATCTTGTTAGTAATTCTGACTATTTAAGAATTAAATAAAAATATTTTTTCTTTCCATTTGTGTGTATTATCTTTTCAAATGGCCATTAAATTTTTGGGAGGCAAATACTTATTAAGTTGTTTAGACAAAAATGCTTAATAAATATAACTAAAAGGTACTCCTATTGACCTAGGAAAATTACTAAAACACCATGAGTGCAGTAAACAGAGAAAGTTTGGGAACCTCTGAGTTAGCTGCTTGCTGACTGACCAAGGATATGGGTGTCATGCATAAAAAAGAGATTTAATGAAAACTTTCTGAACTGATTTCTATTACCAGTTATTCTCACCTAGATAAGTTGTCTATCATCACTTGTTCTTCAACAGTCTGTTTCTTCTTCTGTGCAGTCACAATTTCCTGAGAAAATAGAGAGTATGTCATTGTCCATAAGGCAGAATAATACAATAGTGAACACACGAGCCCTAAAACATAAACATTTCCTATATTCATCATTACTACATTTAAATTCCAATTATGTAATGTAAAAGCACCATTTGTTTTCTAAAAAGTAATGCACTTAAATTTCAGTAGAAATCATCACAGATTTCCACAAGCTGCCTTTGCATTTTACGGAGTCAGAATAAAGGAGGAAGAGACTATAACATTTCTCCCCTTGAGAGATGCACAGCAAAAGGCATTCTTAGCCTGCTCCAGAATGAATACCAACAAGCACACAGTTTGATCTACAGCTATTCACAGTAGATGAGGCAGAAACGGAATTTGAATCATTCAGACATATATCAGAAATCAAAACAAAAATGCCTCCTGTCATTAAAATTACAATAATCTTTTTTGTGCATATGCTTCATTAATAATACTTGATCAGCTTTTCTTAGTGACTGGTTTGACTGAACTGTCTTCACACTATTTTTCACTCTTCCAACCCATCTGAAAGTATTTTTACTACATTTTAGGTCATATTGAATTGGAAGATGTGTAATGATTCAATTCCACTGAGATAGTCATACAATTATAATCACTAAAATGTTTCTTTTTTGAAGAGTAAATAAAAAATTAAGAAGTGAAAATAAAGCTTGTTCTATTTTTGGAATGAAAATTCCTGTCATCCCCACTGAAATCAAGTAAGGTAATATAGCTTGATAGGGGTCTGTTACCTTAGGAGAGTGCTCTGTTTGAAACTGACACAAAATTCAAATAAGAATGACAAAGAGCATATCACAGAAACAAAAAGCAGAAACTCAAAGAAACCTGGAAAAGGTAGGTACAATTAATGAAATATTAGTCTATAAATGAATTTAGTTGCTTTGTTTGGTAGAAATTCAAGATACATAGTTTACACACCCAAATATGCCCCATATAAAGTTCATATCATTGAATACATAACTTCATCTTGTGTTCTCTAAGCTCCTGACATCGTATAATGATTTTTATTTAGTAATAAATTAAAACAGCAATTAAAAAGCCAAAAAAATTATATGACTTACAAGTAAGTATACTTGTTAGCTTAAGAATGATTTAGAAAGTGGACACTGACTAAAACATGAAATTATAAAGAGAAAAGATCTACATCAGCCAGAACACAGATGTAAAACACATAAGCAAGCAAAAGAGGTGTGATAAGCATCAGAGATCCCATGCAGAAACCCCACCTTGAGCGCTGACATTTATGATGGCTTATACTTTGTAGGAAAGGTTAGAACCATTCTCAGGCATATTAATTTAGAAGACTGTGTAAACATAAAGCAAATTAGAAGTGGAAGTCACACTGATGCAAAGGAGCTTGTAACACTGAAAATCATAAGCAAACCAGAAAAGATGAACATAAAAAACATAGGTTCACTGCTTCTGTTATTCAGTTAAGTAGTTAAAAATTAAAACAATTCTACATACATTTAAAAAATAAATTGGTACTAATTTCAAATGCATTCTAAGTTTACTCCCATAACCATTTCCTTGGGAAAAAAACAAGATAAATGAGTGTTAACACAGTAACATAAAATGTTCTTGATGGTGAATGTGATATATTGCCACTAACAAAATAAATATAAGGAAAAAAAATCTACTACACCCAGATGACTTTGAATTATATTAAGATCATTATTACTCAGTGGACCATAAGTATTGGTAACATTCATTTCAAATATAAGTTCAGGACTTTATCAAAATGAGCCTTATTAAGGGGGACTTTTGCCTTATAAAGGGGCTTTTTGATTTTTAGGATAATCCTGGTGATACTCCTTATTCTATAAACATAAATATGTAAACAATAATAGGCATGGAAAACAATGTATATGTGATTTTAGTAAAAGAACTGTAGCAAGTTACTAACTTGGGACATCCAGAGAACATTCAGTCCACCTGGTCCAGAGATTGGTTACACACTGCTGTCAATTGAGAATGTCCTGATAATGGATGACTGACATCCAAATAAAATATATATTGAGTTTCTCTTCAATGAGATAATGATAACCTAACTAGCTAAATCCATGTTGTTTTATTATTATGTAGGCTACCTAAACCAGAGTTTTCCCAATTTTTGAGCCCCCTACACTGGTACTTCATCAATCCAGTAGAGGGGTGCCTAAGATATTAGTCACCGGGGAGTGTCTGGTATGGCCAGTGGACTCCAACTTCAAGCAGTGTGGTCTTACCCAACGACATCAAAGAAATGTTATTATTATTTATATGTACCAAAACCGATCTAAGCTATCTATACTCATCAACAATTTAATTGATTTTGTAAAAGATATAATTTAAAGTTAATATTGAAAGTTTAGAGTTTTGCTTCCTTTCCTTAAAAAAAAATAAAATAAGATTACTTTATACCTGCCCTTTTCCTTAATTGGCCTGAATTTCTATAGTTTTGTTAACTTAGGATTTTTCAAGAAAATAACCAGGCTACTTACTGTGGAGGGAGGAGCTATGTCAAATATACCCACTGATAAAAACAGCAGCCAATTAACATTTTAAATAGTATAAACTAAATTTTTACAAACTCTCAAAGATTCAAGACAATTTTTCCAAAGTAAATATACCAAACATCAGTCATTGTAAAAATGAGGACTCAATTGCATATTAATGAATATTCACTTCAGACCAACTTCAGTGGTTGCAATTATTTTTTCAATTACAAGTCTGTAAAATGCTGGAGGGCAGATTATCTTAACAGCTTTTCAAAGAAGTAAAACTACTGAAAACTTACAGCTTCAGATTTTCTTGTTCTCCATGGTGCCCTGTAAGTATTGTCTGCATAACCCTGCTGTAAGAGGGCTTTTCTATCCAGAGTTGTAAGATTATCCATGATGGCTTCTTCACCTTGTACACACTATACATGAAAGCAATAAATGAATTCTCATATGTTTACTCAGAATATTTGTTTCAAATGAAATAAAGTCTTAAATAACCACTAACACATTAGTGGTTATTTGTGTAAGGGTTAATAGTATAGGCTCTGACAATCGATTGTATGTTTGAATCCAGCTCTTCTAAATTTCTAGCTAGATGACCTCTGTGCTTTCATTTATTCTTATTAATAAGAGTAGCTACACACACACACACACACACACACACACACACACACAAAGATTAAATGAGATGACACATGTCCAACACTTCTAAAAGTATCTGACATACAGTAAGCATTAAATAAAAGGTGGCAATTATTATAACTATTATTGTCCATTTGAGTCTTTGTAAAGTTAATAAATGTGAGCATGTCCACTCCTTTTAAAATTAAATTTGGAAGTAAAGTACTAAAATACAGGAATACAGGTGTACCTTTCAAGGTAAAGGATCTTTTGGGATCCTAAAGAGAGAAACACTAGATTTTTCTCTGAATATAAAATGAGTTATATTACCTTAACAACAACACAACTGTCCCAGTAGGATAGCAACTGTCAAAATGGTAAGAGTTCAAGGGTTTTTCCTGCAGAGTTTGTTCTTACTTTAGATCTTCCTTGAAAGATTACACTCCATCTTCAAACTCTACTCTGTCTTCATGACCTTTGATTGCTACACAAAATTTTTTATTATACATTTATGATTTGTTCCTGCTTCTCCTGCTACAAGTTCCATCAGGCAAAAACTTTGTCATTTTTATTGCAATGTCCCTGGTGCCAGACCAGGATGACACATAGAGAGCACTTGATAAATATTTACTCAATGAATAATGAATTTTGTTTTAGTATTAATTATTGGAAAATTAATTTATGAAGATAGTTTATAATTTATTTACCCAATAATATATTTGTTTTTCTTATATAATGGTTTATTATTAAGACATTTAGCATTATATTATGTAAATTAAGCAGACCAAATGAACATATGTGTTTGAGTATAAGCAAAGTATTATGTTTATGTTGGAAGAAACTTTCAAAAGAATTTTGTTAGTTTTGGCTTGTTTATAATCTTTTACAAAAGGGAAAGAGTAACATATCCGCTTGGTATCTCAAATTTAACCTCCTCAAACCAGACTTCCTGATGATCTTCTCCACCCTTCCAATTGCTCAGGCCAAAAACCTTAGTCATTCGTCATCTTCCCTCTCTCTCAAGTCTACAACCAATCCAGCCGCAAACATTCCCAGTCCTGCCCCACAAAACGATCTAGAGTCTGGCTGTCCATCAGGACCACTCTTATCCAAATCTGCTGTTACCACCTTATCACTTGTCTGGACTACTGCTGCCATAGCTTCCTCAAAACTCCTCCTGCTTCCATCCTCATCCTGTTCTCAATCAAAGCCTCTCAACAGAACAATGTAGCTTTCTGACTCGGAGTAAAAGGCAAAGTCCTTATGTGGTCTGCAAGGCCTTCCTGACCTGCCTCCCCACCCATGAACTCTGACCAATCTCCTCTCTCTCTCCTGTGCAATTCCTCCCTCAACCACATTGTCCTTGGAATTTCTTAAACACTTCATGCCTATTCTTACTTTATGACCCTTTGAGTTTACCCTAACTGACTTGCTTCTCAACCCCTTTCAGACGTTTGTGTGCTAAAATGCTACCTCATGGGGAAGATCTTCCCTGGTAATCCTGTACAAACGGCACCCAACCTCAACCCCTGGCCTTCCCAGCTCCCTTCCAGACACAGCCTTTACCACCATCTGTCATACTAGATGGTTAATTGATGATTCATGCACTAATTTTTTTTTTCTTGCCAACTCCTTCCATTATAATATGGGTTCTGTAAGGACAGAAATTTTTGCCTATTTTACTCACTGACTACCCCTAGTACCTTGCGTATAGTTAAATATTCAACAAGTATTTGCTGGAAGAATAAACAATGAATTGATGATCATTTCCAAATGATTATTTCTAAATGATTAGGGTGGACATTTCTAAAACAAAAAGGTGTTTTTCCTATTTTTAGAGTTGGTGAAAAACAATATATCTGGAATAATTAATAAGTACAATTAGGGTATTAAGATTATTTTCTGTAAAATTGAAGTTTAATGATCTTTATGCTTTATTAAAGATGTATTACATATATTTGTATATATAATTTTACATCTTTGTTAGTAAAACAGTTTGGTAGGAGATTCATCACCTTTTCATATTAAATGGAAGGAAAACTCAGCAAAGGAAATTTGCTATTAGAATCAAACAGAGTGGAACTTTTATTTTACTGTTTGATTTATTACCAGTTACTGTTTGACTTACTGTCCTAGATCCTATATATATCTATCTTTAGCTTTTCTTTATAAATAAAGAGAATAAATTTACATGTTGTTCCCTTCTTTAAAGAAGGGCTCACATTTCCGATATTAGGATCTCTTTTACTCCCAAAAATTGCTTCTCCAGTATTAATTAATATAATTGTAATAGGACTTACTAACAGGCCATTTATACAGCAGTGTTGATTCTCATAATGGTATACACTAAAAAGGCATTCAATAAGTTGCTTGAACCCTTAAGTATAAGATTACATGTAAAACCAGTGCTTTTTTGTGACTACAAAGAACATATTAATAATTTTATACATTTAAATGTGGGTTAAAAAAATTAAAAAAATTAAAACTGTATCTTTTCCTGAGGAAGATATATATATGTATATATTGGTTTATATAAAATATTTCTTTATTCTATGTAAATATTTACCAATCATATGGGAAGATGCAAACAAAATTTGTTCCTCTCTTAAATTAAAAGTCCTCATTTGAACTTGTCTTTAAGGAAATCAAAGTTTTGCTTTAAGGTATTTTGAACTATTTTTATGCAGCAAATAAAGCATGTGTTACTGAAGCCTTCATTCTTTTTTTCAAACATTATTGCAGTGATATAAATATCAGATGGCAGATCCTACAAATAATACATGGCCAGATGCTAAAGGGTTATGAAATTATCCTGCCTACTATTATAGATACTAGATTATTATATTTGTGTGCATCTGTTTAGATCTGAAATATTTGTTTTAAGATAAATGAGACCAAATAATCCCCTAACTTCTGTTACCCTTTCAACTAAGCAGCACATGATTAAATTAGGTATAGATAATTCCTACATTGATTAGAAAAAATAGCTGATATGCCACACCTACTTACAAATTAATCATTTTTTTTTTACATACAGGAAAATGCTAAGCAAATACAATCATCAAACTTTCCTGAAAATACATTATTCTTATAAAAAAGTTAACTAAATTAAGAATTGTACCCACTGTTCTTTTCTTTATGGGCACTTCACAAACATTTCTTTCCAAAATTCAAGATTGACCTTTTCTGTGTGCTGATGGAAAGCCATTAAATTTATTATGTTTACTTTGCTTTTATGTTCATGAATGGTGAATTTACATGTAATTAATATTAAATGAAAGCATAACAATTTTAGCAATTCATAATGTTTAAAAACATCTCCCAAAATAAGGCAGAAGATAATGATGGAGTAGTGACAGTTTTAGAATAAAACAGGGTCACTATTAAAGTCTGAAATCACTTTCAACTTTAAAATTTAGACTGTAAGAACAACAGAGTTCAAGTTTTGTCAAAACTGCTATATAATATTGTCTTATTTCCAATACCGAGGCAAATTAATAGCTTCTAACAGAGAAAATATAACTAGGTCATGTGGCTAGAGTTTTCACATCTGAAAATGGTGATAATACCCCTTTAGGGTCATTATGAAGGATAAATTAGTTAGTTAAAGTAAAATTCTTAAAATAGTCCCTGGAACACAGAAATAAATATAAGCTATTATACTTATGGTGACTAACAGCAAGGTACATAAGACAAAAAAGTTTTTGCAATACAGGTATTATTTTTTATTTTATTATAATTTTATAAAGCCTTAAACACTACCTTGTCATCTATCTTGTTTCTTGGAGACTGTTGATGTGTGATATTTGATTTTGTCTTTTCTGCATTTCTCTGGCTATACTCTTTATATCCCTCTTTCATTTCAGTTTTGTATTGCTGATATTTTAGCTTATATTTGTTTGTTGTTTCTGGCAAATTTTCAGGTATTATATCCTCCTCCTAGAGGTAAAAAAAAAGTATGGTATACACTAGAAAAAATAAAAATAATTATTAATTTTCCTTATTAACATTCACAGGCTTAGGCTTGTCATTTGCCTTACTGTTTATACCTAAGAAACAGACCATTACAGTCGAACAATCTATGTTCTAAACAGAGATGATATTTAACACATTTAATAGGTATAGCATCAATGAGCAATGAGCAGACAGAATTGCTCAGAAAGGGCAAGAGCCTTAAACAACAGTAAGCTTGAATGTACCTTGTTTCCCAGCTGAAGATCAGTTCTGGTTATAAAATATTCTGAAGAGACAAAAAATGACTTTCTTCTTCTTAGGAGTTTTAGTTAGGCCTTTTATTCCTGCCCCAGAAAAACTCCATTGTCAACCATTTCTTTCAGAATAGTCTTAGGAATTAGAGATTACTAGTACTGAGAAGTGTGGTTGGCATTTCTAGAATATTATGATTCAACCTTCTAGTATTATTTGGTTCCCTGCCACAGTTCCATGGGAGTGAAAGATAACAGAGTCAGTGCATAATAGAAACCTAAAAAGAGTACCAAGCAAATACAAGTGATAGTCACTCCAAAAGGAGAATAAAACCAGTATAGCCCTTGAAAAGTATTGGTTACATCCAAGACTAAGCCAGAGGAGAAGGGTGAGGCAAAGCTTTAGGGTGGCAACTATAGCATGATACATATACTATGATACTATTGGTGCATTTATCCAGAAGAATATTGAGGAGAATATTATGAACAGAGTCAGCTACAGAAGAAAGACAAAGACAGAAAAAAATACTTTAGAATACTGGTCAAAACATGTGTTAATTACGTGAAATACAGCACTAAATGTTGTTTGAAGTATAACTATGTCCTGAGGAGAACCCTGGAACAAGTTTAGTTACTTACTACTCCACAGTATCCTAGTAGTCTAGAGTTTGAGCCAGTTTCTAAGAGATTAATCTTACATTGTTAAATTTGCAAGATATGATCTAATATTCTGCCTTATTTTTAAAATTCCTGAATTCTTTACTAGGATAAACCTGCACTTTATCAATTTTATAAGACATTTAAAAAATACCATGCCTCCGTGAGGAAAAAAAAAATGTAAAGCAAAGTAAAATTACTTCACCAATATTATTGTTTGGGATGTTAAAATATAAAATATTTAAAACCAGACAAGATACAGACTGAATATAATGAAATTTTTGGATTAATTATAGTGCTAAATGGACACTATAATTCTAAAAGTTGGTAATAAGAAATAAATACTAACCAGTTCACTTAGATGATGATGAGAAGATGGTTTTTGATGTAATGTGATCCAATGAAGAGCAGAAGATGACTTTGGTGGGTTAAAATGAATATGCGCTGTACTAAGTGGAATATTTGAAAATTTATCCTAAAAATAAAATTAAGGAATACTCATTATATGCTATATGTCATATTGTGTTCAAATGTTTATTTTATTAAATACCAAGTAAAAATTACCTCATCATCAGAATCAATAAGGCTTCCCAAATCAAGTCGTGGGACCCTGAAAAAAATAATTCACACATCCCATAAAAGAGAGACTATAGTCGCAAATCATATATGTTACATCTTATATACAAAGATACACTGAAGCCAATGGTATACTGCCATCTACTCATGATGACAGGCTTTTGTTAAATGTTCAATAATTTTTGAACTGGTTGTTAACACAGCATTATTAAAAAATAAAATTACATAAACATAATTAGGTTATATTAAAAACAAAGGTAATAAGTACTTAAGGTCATCACTTCTTGATAATTTTACTGTACTTCACTGTTATCTGTGTTCTAGAGGTTATTTTTATCTATGGTTATCTGTGTGGTAATACAATGGTGAATATCTCTCTCCAACTCTATGTTCAGTCATGTTACATAGCCTGAAATTAGTCATGGTGGAATTATTACCATAGAAACTGGCAAATGCTACTTTGTTATTTTGTTGATTTTTTGAGATTTATAAGAGTGATGGAGAAAATATTAATAGTGCAGATTAAACTTAAAAGTATATCATGTCTGTAGCTGTTACATTGTAAATAACAAAAAAACCTGAAGAAATATGTTTTAGTATTAAAAACTAGTACTTGATTCAGCAAAGAAATCACTCATGTCACTCAACCAAAAATGAAAGTATTAACGAGCATTCATATTGGAGCAGCACTGGTTTGTCATTTGAAACCATAAATTAGCTAAAGATACAAGTTTGGCAAAAACACAGGATGCATTCTGTAAGAGCCAATTGGCACTAATGAACTTGGAATAAAAAGTTTATATGTATTTTACTATTAGTAAATTGATTGCTAAATATTGCAGCCGTTCTATCACTAAAGTTCATAATCAAGTTAAAATATACTTATTTATAATTAACAAGTAGAATTTTTAATAAACTCATAGACTTTCAGAAACCCAATTATTAAACATCTACCAGCATAAAATTGACTGCTGTTACACACTCAATATCTTATATTTGATGCTTGCACTTCATTCTAATCTGTCTAGATGCCCATACAGGTATTGACTGTTAGAATTATAAGAAATTACTGACACTTTCCCATTTTTAATCTATGAAAATGTCAGTTTTATAGGTTCAGCCTAATAAATTACTGAATTTTAAATTTCTTTCAAGTCTAAAATATTTGAAAGAATAAAAATAATATCCTTCCAAATCTTAAAAGGCAGAAATATAAAATATAAAACATAAATTAATGTATTCTATTCTAAAAATAACACAATATTAATAAGATTGATAAAATTGTCATACTCCTCAAGATAAAATTAAAGCACAGATACAATTTCCATTAAATTCATTTTGACTACCTCTAGCATAGTAATTTTCAGGCCATCCACATGCATATAAATTTTTCTGTGATTTACAGCCATAGCTATATATGTAACTTTGCTTTCTTTTTTTACTTGTCAATGTATTATAAATATTTGCCCATTAATCAGCTCAAATGTGAAGGATTGTGACTTACACAGGTAGGCAAGGATTCTGGATTGTCCATGATTTGGAGGTCCACCCTTGCTTTAATTAAAAAATAAAATTATTATGCATATACCTTTTATACTTTAAAAAATAAGCAATGAGTCAATGCAATAAAGCCAGTTATTTTTCTCAGTAAACTTCATGTAAGAAATATTTGTTTAGCCCCTCCCTACTGTGCTTGAAACACAGAAATGGGATGATAAACAAACAACATAGATAATCTTTGTCCGCATAGCACTCTGTCTTCTGGGGAAGACATGCACTCAAACATGGAATAGTGTGAAAAAACATGTGCTATGACAGAGCAGCTACACATAGCATGTGTACCCAACCGAGTCAAGGGAAATGAGGAAGTTTTTCAAAACAAAAAAGTCACTTTAAGTTGAACTCTGAAGAACAGGTAAGGAGTCGGCCAGATGAAGAGAGAAGGGACAAAACTGTTCCAGCCAGGAGAAGTGTGTGTTGCACCGGCCCACGGGTAAGAGCCAGTGGATCACAGGTACTGGTATCAGCTTGGACTTGAGATTGGCATTTCAGGTTGGAGAGGGTCGTGGGAACCTTTAAGGCGTAGCCAGTCAGTTAGAAGCACAGGTAAAAAACCTGGGCTTGTACCTGACATATGAAGTGTGGGGTCGGTGGCTGCAGTCTTTTAGGACAGAACCCTTAACCTGTAGAACCTGATGCTTTCTCTGGGTCAACGGTGTCAGAAGTCAGTTGAACTGAGCTGAATTGAAGAAGGACACCCAGCTGGTGTCAGAGCATTCTTGTTGAAGATGGGTGAAAATCCCCTTCCCTCACTGCAGTTGTATGTTCAGAATGTGAAAAGAGGCCCTGACCCCACAGAGGCATTGCCTTCCCATTATCAGCATCCCACACCAAAGTGGTACATTTTACAATGGATGAACCTAACTTCTTACATCATTATCACCTAAAATCCATAAATTACATGAGAGTTCACTCTTGGTGTCATACACTATAGATTTAGGCAAATTTTTAATTATATGTATATTATCTTTTTTACTTTTCATTATAAGCTATTTCTATGTTACTTCTTAAAATTACTTTTATGTCTACCTAATGTTCCATCTAAAGGTTGTATCATAATTTATCTAATATTTCTCAATTGCTACATATTTTTCAGTAATTTTTTTTTACTATTTAAAAAAAGTACTTAAAGAAATACTGTTTTTCATTTGGCTTTTTCCATATTTTGGATTATTTTCTTAGAACAGATTTCTAGTAATGGAACTATTTGCATCAAATACTTTACAAATTTTTATAGCTCAAAAAACATTGCAATCTCATTTCCAAATATATGGTACCAGTTTACTATGCACCAACTCTAGTTCTGAGTATTCTCAATATTATGTTTTGCCTCTAATAGAGGCATAAAGATATATCATTACGTTAATTTTCATTCCAGTGATTGCCAGCAGGGTTGAACAACTTTTTATAGTCTTACCTCCTAAACATATTTATCAGTTGCTGGTATTTGTAATAATTGAACTATTAAATACCATTATTTTAAAAAAGTTATGTATCATTTCTCACTTCTAATTCTAGCTTTTAGAACACTCCAGAAATGGTAGCTGATAACTACAATATTGATATTTTGCTGGTAAACTTTAAGAGACAATAACCTAGATATCTAGGAAGACTTTTAATTAGGGAAGAAGAGTTCTAAGACAAACATAAACTTGCTCCCGGACTCCACCACTAGCTGGATCTTCCCGATAGAACACCTAAGGCATTACAATTGTAAAGGAAGATATTTGGGCAGAAAGAGGTAATTACAGAAATCCTGTTTTAAAAAACTTAAACCTTGAATTTTTCCTAACAATCATGGCAACAGTTGAAGCCTCCATAATATAACCAAACAATCACTGGGAAAAACTATAATACTGTATTTGGCATTTTGACTAGACAGAAGGCTGCTCTGATCCAAATTATCACATAATTCAGATTTATTGTGAACCATAAGAACCTCAAATCACTAACTCATTCACATAAGGGAGATCACTGAACGCAGAGTAAGAGTACAGATCTTGAAGTCAGAACTGGAGTTCAAAATCCTGGCAAGTCACTTAATCTCTAGAAGCCTCAGTTTTTCCCTATCTAAAGCAGGTTAATATTATACTTACTGTGAAGGTCAGCTGGAAGAATTAAGTGATATAAATTATTGAAACATTTATCATGGTGACTGACCAACAGTAGGCATTCAATATTTGGAATAATAAGAATAGCAAGGGCATATACATCACTTTTATGTATTTCTAAACAAAAATTTATATTTACCCAATTCTGTAGTAATACAGGGACATGGTAGCTTTAAACTTAACACTTAACTTAATCAATGACATGTACAACAGTGATACTATAATGGTTGAGAAGAACCAAGTCCTAATAATAGGAGCCCAGATTCTCCTGCTATCTGACACAAAATATATATTGATATTTTCTTCTTCTCTCTACTCTTTTTATATCTTCTATGGACATATGTAATTTTTAAAGTAGTAAGAAGAAAACAGTAATAAGTTAATTTTTAAAAATAAAACAAATTCAAGCAGTGACCAAATTTCAAGTAGTGATTATCTTCAACTTTGGTCATTCAGTTCTTCAACTCTAAGAAATATTGATCCTTAACATTTATGAGTACAAGCAGTCATAAAAACATGAAGAAAGGAGTCAGCAAATTATTTAATGAGTTGTCCTACAGGAGGAAAATTATATAGCATACATACCTGCAGCGGCTTCTTTCTTCCAGAGAATGGCTGAATTTGACTCACAGGAGAAGCAGCAACTCCTTTAACCTCTAAATCCATTCAAATTCATGTATTTATCATGCTGTAGACTTTGAAAAAGATAAGATAAATATGATAATTTTCACTCTAATTTTAAATATGCCGTACAAATTGCATAATACTACCATATAGAAAGAAATCATGTGTTTAATCACTTTTTTCAGCACAGTCAACTTTTTGTGAGGAAAAAGTAGTCTGAATAATGTTCCCACCCCTCACTCCCTGCTCCAACAAGTGTCTGTATCCTAATCATGTTACCTTACAGGACAAAAAGGCCTTTTCAGATGTAATTAAATTAAGGTTCTTGAGATTTGGAGATAGATTTTCCTGGATTATCTGGTGGGTCCAGTATAATCACCAGCGTCTTCATACAAGGGAGGCAGGATGTTAAGAGGGAGAAAGATGTAAGGATGGAAGCACAGGTCAGAGAGGGGCGAAGATGCTACACAGCTGACTTTGAAAATGGAGAAAAAGGTCATGAGCAGTCTCCAGAAGCTGGAAGAGGCACGAGGCGGATTCATCCCTGGAGCCTTCAGAAGAAACCAGCCCTACTGACATCCTGATTTTAGCCCTGTAGGAATCATTTTGAACTTCTAACCTCTAGAGCCATAAAATAATGAATTTATGTTATTTAAACCACTAAGTGTGGTAATTTTTTACAGCAGCAATAGGAAGCAAGTGCATGTAACACTTCTCTACCATGAAGTGATAGTAATTTATTTTCTTTACTCTTTTTCTAAACTTTTGTGAGTTTTGATTTTGCCACAGTAGGCTGATGAAAATATTTTTAGCAAATAGTATCCTTTATCTAATACAAAGTATAAAATGGAGTGAATGGTTGAGTTAGTAATTATGAGGTGATAGGTAAAAATGCTTGCAAGAAAATGTTGAAAATAATCAACTTGCAAAGAAAAATAAAAAATCAGAGGGGTATCTCACTCATCCAAATTTTGTATATTTTACTCTTCAACCTTCTGTTAGCAAGGGTACATCTGTTTTAAATGATTAATTCATACTTTCCTTTTCTTATTTTTTATTGAAGTATGGTGAATATACAGTATTATATTGGTTTCAGGTATACGTGACATATAGTGACTCGACAACTGTGTTAACCATGAAATACTCACCAGAGTTAAGTATAGTTATCACAATACTTTCTTTTTCTATTATTAGACTTGCATTTATTTTAATAGTGTACTTTTTAAGGAAAGAGAGCATGACATAGTACCAGCTAGGAATCAAATAGACTAATACTAAAATTCTCATTTTAGACACCTCCCCATAATAGCTAAGAACTTAATTTCTGAGCCAATATTTCTAACATGTAAAATGAGTGAATGTTAGCACCCCTGTCACCCCTCTGTTATCATGTGAGACATGATTAACACTCAATACACTGTAGCTGTCGTCATTATTATTAAAATGTAATTTTATTTTATGCCCAATGAAATCCTCTTCTTTAGAGATACCCCAGTTCCTTACTAATTTGCATATATGATTCCCTTCACCCCATTTACAAAGCTCCCCCACCACTAAAAGCTTTATATCCTAAGTCTAGAATTCTATAAAAGTCAAGTAAGTACATTTTTTACCAACCAACAGAAGACACATTCTGAAAAACATAACAAATCGTTTAATTTGGAAGTGCTTCTACAGTGCCAGCAGATGGCTTTCTTTTCAGAGATATATTTTGCAAAGAAGCAATTTTTTAAAAGTTTTTATTGATTTGGTGTGGGGTAAGGGGGTGGTTTGCTTTTAATCACAGCACAGAAGCTGTAGTATTCCTGGGGCAATTAATGGGCAAGAACCCCCAGCTGAGACAGGGATGCTGAGTAATCAGCTAAGTGATTTTCTCCACACATTAGCCTAATTTATACTTCACACAATTATTTATATCTTAAAACCTACGATAGCCACTTCAAATCACTATAGATCACTGTAATTCTTTCTCAAATAATAAAAACAACACAAATAAACCCTCAAATTTCCAGGTCCTCCTAGCCCTGTACAGGCATGAGGGTCATCACTTTTCACTACAAGTAGCTCGTACTTGCGACTCCCTAATAAACTGTCAAGACCACAAAGTTTGTTTGGTATCTCATGCTCTTAATACAGCAGATACAGGCATACCGTGAAGATACTGGGGCATTGGTTCCAGACCACTACAATAAATCATCACAATAAAGCGGATCAAATTTCATAAACTTGATAAAAATTTAGAAAGTATAAATAAAAATTTAGTAAGTATTTGTTCAATAAGGGAATTCAGTCAGTTCAGAGTTATTTTAGAGCTCTGCCTATCTGGGATTAAGGGACTAAGGTGGGGCACAAGGTTCAGCCAAGCTGCCTAACCCAACAAACTGGGTGAAGACCAGGTCCCCCCGGGAGGACTGCCAAAGGTATAAACTGGAGCGACCTCACTCACAGCCCTTCCGAGACCCCTGCAGACAGGACGGGCGGGAAGGGCGCAGCCCCGGGCCAGGCACCGCCGCCCCGGCCGCGTCCGTAGGTTGCCTGGCAACAGGCGCCCAGGGGCCGGGTCTCCAGACCTCCCGCGCTTCCAGGACCCGGTCGTCCTCCCGAGGTCCTCGCTCCTCCCGTGTACCCGTGGGCTGTGTGGGCCGTTCCTCCTCCTGTCCAGCGCACCCTGCGGCCGCCCCGCCACCCCGCGGAGGCACTCACCGGAACACCGGAGGTGATGAATGTTTGTAACAGTCTCCAAGCCTGCTCCTGGGAACAGCTTCAGCTCTTCTGAATCCTGGCGGGGAGTCGGAGCGGACTCACCCGTCTGAGCTCTGTGCAGGGAGACAACCAAAGCCGGGCGCGGATCAACGGCGCGGTTGTGCAATTATTCAATTAAGTAAATTCTATTTAATATTTGATACAGCGTATACTGGGTATTCAGCTCCTGGCTGATGTTTTGAGGTGGAAAAAATTTTAAGCATATGCTGTAATGCCCATTCTCAAGGAACTTACAATTATTTTAAAAGATTGCAGCACAGTATTATAGAGAGATATTGATATTACTCTAAATGTGCACATACACACATATACATATATATGATCATATAATTACATATATAGCTAGACATAGATTATAAATTGAAATATTGATATAGTGAAACAAAAACAGGCCTATCAATAAAGAAACGTCCATTTTATTCTTCTTCATTTTATTCCTCACAATGTCTTTAGGTATCAACTCATCAATAAAAGGAAATATCTGATTTGAGATAATTTCTTAAGTTCCATGCCACTCTAATATGCTGTAACTTTCCTGATTTACAGAGCTAAGTATCAGAAGCCTGTTAGAAAAAAAGATCTTCTGAAGACTAATCCAGTTCTCTTCCCACAGAATCATGTGTCTTCTCAGAATTAGCTTCTATTAAAATATATGTATCTAAATTTTCAGGTTGGAGCTAGTTTTGGAGCAAAAATACAAACACATTTTTAAAGTATAAAAAAAGATGAAGTCAGTGGATAGAAGGTAATCACTCCTACTTCTTCCTTGTATTTCATAAAATTCACCCCCCCCCCACAGAAAGAAAAGCAAAAATAAACTGAAAAAAAAAAAAGGAAACAAAACACTAAACTTCAATGGGTTTTTTTTGGTATCATTAATCTAAAATTACATGAGCAACACTGTGGTTACTAGACTCCCCCAGTTATCAAGTCCCCACCACATACCCATTACAGTCACTGTCCATCAGCATAGTAAGATGCTATAGAATCACTACTCGTCTTCTCTGTGCTATACTGCCTTGCCTGTGCCCCCCCACTACATTATGTGTGCTAATCATAATGCCCCTTTTCCCCCTTATCCAGCTCTTCCCACCCATCCTCCCCAGTTCCTTTCCCTTTGGTAATTGTTAGTCCATTCTTGGGTTTTGTGAGTCTGCTGCTGTTTGGTTCCTTCAGTTTTTTCTTTGTTCTTATACTCCACATATGAGTGAAATAATTTGGTACTTGTCTTTTTCCACCAGGCTTATTTCACTGAGCACAATACCCTCTAGCTCCATCCATGTTGTTGCAAGTGGTAGGATTTGTTTTCTTCTTATGGCTGAATACTATTCCATTATGTGTATGTATCACATCTTCTTTATCCATTCATCTACTGATGGACACTTAGGTTGCTTCCATTTCTTGGCTATTGTAAATAGTACTGCAATAAACACAGGGGTGCATCTGTCTTTTTCACACTGAGCTCCTGCAATCTTAGGATAAATTCCTAGGAGTGGAATTCCTGGATCAAATGGGGTTTCTATTTTGAGTTTTTTGAGGAACCTCCATACTGCTTTCCACAATTGTTGAAATAATTTACATGCCTCCCAAGTATAGGAGGATTCCCCTTTCTCCACATCATCACCAACCTTTGTTGTTGTTTGTCTTTTGGATAGTGGCCATCCTAACTGGTGTGAGGTGGTATCTCATTGTGGTTTTAATTTGTATTTCTCTGATGATTAGCAATGTGGAGCATCTTTTCATGTGCCTGTTGGCCATCTGAATTTCTTCTTTGGAGAACTGTCTGATCAGTTCCTCTGACCATTTTTTTGTTGTTGTTATCATTAATCTACACTAACATGAAGAACATTATGTTTACTAGGGTCCCCCCTTCACCAAGTCCTCCCCACAAACCCCATTACAGTCACTGTCCATCAGCGTAGTAAGATGTTGTAGAATCACTACTTGTCTTCTCTGAGTTGCACAGCCCTCCCCATTTTCCCCCTGCACATTATACATGCTAATCGTTAATACCCCCTTTCTTCTTCCCCACGCTTATCCCTCCCTTCACTCCGATTCTCCCCAGTCCCTTTCCATTTGGTAACTGTTAGTCCATTCCTGGGTTCTGTGATTCTGCTGCTGTTTTGTTCTTTCAGTTTTTTTTTTCTTATACTCCACATATGAGTGAAATCATTTGGTATTTGTCTTTCTCCACTTGGCTTATTTCACTGAGCATAATACCCTCTAGCTCCATCCATGCTGTTGCAAATGGTAGGATTTGTTTTCTTCTTATGGCTAAATAATATTCCATTGTGTATATGTACCACATCCTCTTTATCCATTCATCTACTGATGGACACTTAATGTTGCTTCCATTTCTTGGCTATTGTAAATAGTGCTGCGATAAACATAGGGGTGCATATGTCTTTTTCAAACTGGGTGGCTGAATTCTTAGGGTAAATTCCTAGAAATGGAATTCCTGGGTCAAATGGTGTGTCTATTTGGAGCATTTTGAGGAACCTAAATACTGCTTTCCACAATGGTTGAACTAATTTACATTCCCACCAGCAGTGTAGGAGGGTTCACCTTTCCCCCTAACCTCGCCAACATTTGTTGTTGTTTGTCTTTTGGGTGATAGCCATCCTTACCGGTGTGAGGTGATATCTCATTGTGGTTTTAATTTTCATTTCTCTGATAACTAGTGATGTGGAGCATCTTTTCATGTGTCTGTTGGCCACCTGAATTTCTTCTTTAGAGAACTGTCTGTTCAGCTCCTCTACCCATATTTAATTGGATTATTTGCTTTTTGTTTGTTGAGGTATATGAGCTGTTTATATATTTTGGATGTCAAGCCTTTATGGGATCTGTCATTTATGAATATATTCTCCATACTGTAGCATACCTTTTTGTTCTATTGATGGTGCCCTTTGCTGTAAAGAAGCTCTTCAGCTTGATGTAGTCCCACTTGTTCATTTTTGCTTTTGTTTTCCTTGCCCGGGGAGATATGTTCATGAAGAAGTCACTCAAGTTTATGTCCAAGAGATTTTTGCCTATGTTTTTTCTAAGAGTTTTATGGTTTCATGACTTACATTCAGGTCTTTGATCCATTCCGAATTTACTTTTGTGTATGGGGTTAGACAGTGATCCAGTTTCATTCTCTTAGATGGAGCTGTCCAATTTTGCCAGCACCATCTGTGAAGAGACTGTCATTTCCCCATTGTATGTCCTATGGCTCCTTTATCATATATTAATTGACCATATATGTTTGGGTTAATGTCTGGAGTCTCTATTCTGTTCCACTGGTCTGTGACTCTATTCTTCTGCCAGTACCAAATTGTCTTGATTTCTATGGCTTTGTAGTAGAGCTGAAGTTGGGGAGTGAGATCCCCCCCCACACACACTTTATTCTTTCTCAGGATTGCTTTGGCTATTTGTTGAAGAATGTTGTTGGTAATTTGATAGGGATTGCATCAAATCTGTATATTGCTTTGGGCAGGATGGCCATTTTGATGATTTTAATTCTTCCTAGCCAAGTGCATGGGATGAGTTTCCATTTGTTAGTGACCTCTTTAATTTCTCTTAAGAGTGTCTTATAGTTTTCAGGGTATAGGTCTTTCACTTCTTTGGTTAGGTTTATTCCTAGGTATTTTATTCTTTGTGATGCAATTGTGAATGGAATTGTTTTCCTGATTTCTCTTTCTATTGGTTCATTGTTGGTGTATAGGAAAGCCACAGATTTCTATGTGTTAATTTTGTATCCTGCAATGTTGCTGTATTCCAGTATCAGTTCCAGTAGTTTTGGAGTGGAGTCTTTAGCGTTTTTTATGTACAATATCATGTCATCTGCAAATAGTGACAGTTGACTTCTTCTTTACCAATCTGATTCCCTGTATTTCTTTGTTTTGTCTAATTGCCATGGCTAAAACCTCCAGCACTATGTTGAATAACAGTGGGGATAGTGGGCATCCCTGTCTTGTACCTGATCTCAGAGGAAAAGCTTCCAGCTTCTCACTGTTCAGTATGATGTTAGCTGTGGGTTTATCATATATGGTCTTTATTATGTTGAGGTACTTGCCCTCTATACCCATTTTGCTGAGAGTTTTTATCATGAATGGATGTTGAATTTTGTTGAATGATTTTTTAGCATCTATGGAGATGATCATGTGGTTTTTGTCCATCTTTTTATTTATGTGGTGGATGATGTTGGTGGATTTTTGAATGTTGTACCATCCTTGCATCCCTAGGATGAATCCCACTTGTTCATCGTGTATGATCCTTTTGATATATTTTTGAATTCGGTTTGCTAATATTTTATTGAGTATTTTTACATCTACATTCATCAGGGATATTGGTCTGTAATTTTCTTCTTAGGTGGGGTCTTTGCCTGGTTTTGGTATTAGGGTGATGTTGGCTTCATAGAATGAGTTTGGGAGTATTCCCTCCTCTTCTATTTTTTGGAAAACTTTAAGGAGAATGGGTATTATGTCTTCTCCAAATGTCTGATAAAATTCCGAGGTAAATCCATCTGGCCCGGGGGTTTTGTTCTTTGCTCGTAATTGGTTTGTTTAAATTTTATTTTTCTTCCTTGCTCAGTCTTGGAAGATTGTATTTTTCTAGGAAGTTATCATCCATTTCTTCTAGGTTTTCCAGCTTGTTAGCATACAGGTTTTCATAGTATTCTCTAATAATTATTTGTATTTCTGTGAAGTCTGTCATGACTTTTCATTTCTTGTTTTTGATTCTGTTGATGTGTGTTGATTCTCTTTTTCTCTTAATAAGTTTGGCTAGAGGCTTATCTATTTTGTTTATTTTCTCAAAGAACCAGCTCTTGGTTTCATTGATTTCTTCTATTATTTTATTCTTCTCAATTTTATTTATTTCTTTTCTGATCTTTATTATGTCCCTCCTTCTGCTAACTTTAGGCTTCATTTGTTCTTCTTTTTGCAATTTCAATAATTGTGATGTTAGACTATTCATTTGGGATTGTTCTTCCTTCTTTATGTATGCCTGAATTGCTATATACTTTCCTCTTAAGACTGCTTTTGTTGCGTTCCACACAAGTTGGGGCTTTGTGTTGTTGTTGTCATTTGTTTCCATATATTCCTTGATCTCTATTTTAATTTGTTCATTGATCCATTGATTATTTAGGAGCATGTTGTTTAGCCTCCATATGTTTGTGAGCCTTTTTGTTTTCTTTGTACAATTTATTTCTAGTTTTATACCTTTGTGGTCCGAAAAGTTGCTTGGTAGAATTTCAGTCTTTTTGAATTCACTGAGGCTCTTTTTGTGGCCTAGTATTTGGTCTATTCTGGAAAATGTTCCATGTACACTTGAGAAGAATGTGTATCCCATTGCTTTTGGATGTAGAGTTCTGTAGATGTCTATTAGGTCCATCTGTTCTAGAGTGTTGTTCAGTGCTTCTGGGTCCTTACTTATTTTCTGTCTGGTGGATCTATCCTTTGGAGTGAGTGGAGTGTTGAAGTCTCCTAAAATGAATGTATTTTATATTCTATTTTGTCCTTTACTTCTTTTAGTATTTGTTTCACATATGCTGCTGCTCCTTTGTTGGGTGCATGTATGTTTATAATGGTTATATCCTCTTGTTCAACTGAGCCCTTTATCCTTATGTAATGTCCTTCTTTATCTCTTGTTACTTTCTTTGTTTTGAAGTCTGTATTGTCTGATACTAGTACTGCAACACCTGCTTTTTTCTCCCTGTTGTTTGCATGTAATATCTTTTTCCATCCCTTGACTTTTAGTCTGTGCATGTCTTTGCATTTGAGGTGATTCTCTTGTAAGCAGCATATAGATGGGTCTTGTGTTTTTATTCATTCTATTACTCTGTGTCTTTTGATTGGTGCATTCAGTCCATTTACATTTAGGGTGATTATTGAAAGATATGTACTTATTGCCTTTGCAGGCTTTAGATTTGTGGTTACCAAAGGTTCCAGGTAATCTTCTTTAGTATCTTACTGTCTAACTTAACTCTCTTATTGAGCTGTTATAAACACTGTCTGGTGATTCTTTATTTCTCTCCCTTCTTATTCCTCCTCCTCCATTCTTTATATGTTGGTTGTTTTATTCTGTGCTCTTTTGTGTTTCCTTTAACTGCTTTTGTGGATAGTTGATTGGTGGTTTGTGGGAGTCAAATTCCCTCAAGTTTTGCTTGTCTGGGAATTGTTTAATCCCTCCTTCATATTTAAATGATAGACTTGCTGGATAGAGTTTTCATGGTTCAAGTTCCTACTGTTTCATTGCATTAAATATATCATGCCATTCTCTTCTGGCCTGTAAGGTTTCTGTTGAGAAGTCTGATGATAGCCTTGTGGGTTTTCCTTTGTAGGTCACCTTTTTCCTCTCTCTAATTGCCTTTAAAACTCTGTCTTTGTCCTTGATCTTTGCCATTTTATTTATTATGTGTCTTGTTGTTGTCCTCCTTGGGTCCCTTCTGTTGGGAGTTCTGTGTACTTCTGTGGTCTGATCGATTATTTCCTCCCCCAGTTTGGGGAAGTTTTCAGCAATTATTTCTTCAAATACACTTTCTATCCCTTTTTCTCTCTCTTCTTCTTCCTGTACCCCTATAATGAGAATATTGTTCCTTTTGGATTGGTTACACAGTTCTCTTAATATTGTTTCATTTCTGGAGATCCTTTTATCTCTTTCTGTGTCAGTTTCTATGCATTCCTGTTATCTGGTTTCTATTCCATCAATGGCCTCTTGCATCTTATCCATTCTGCTTATAAATCCTTCCAGAGATTGTTTCATTTCTGTAATCTCCCTCCTGACGTCATCCCTTAGCTCTTGTATATTTCTCTGCACCTCCATCAGCATAGTTATGAACTTTATTTTGAATTCTTTTTCAGGAAGATTGGTTAGGTCTGTCTCCTTCTCTGGGGTTGACTCTGTGATTTTGGTCTGTATCACATTCTTTTGCCCTCTCATGGCGATAGAGGTAGTTGTGCATGGCTGGCGCTGTGTCGGCTGGGAGAACATCCCTTCTTGCTGGTTTGTGGGCTTCCTCTCTTGGGAGAACAGTGACCTCTAGCGACTTGTGTTGGGCAACTGCACGCAGATTGGGCCTCTGATTCTTGCCTGGCCACTGTGGAGTTGAGCTCCATGGTTGCTATGGGAGTGGCCAGTCTCGGTCTGCTGCTCCAATATGGCAGAGCCGTTTCAGAGAGGAGACAGGCAGGAGGCTGTTTATTGCTGTGAGGGGCTTCCAAGCTGCGCTGCCACCCAGGGGGTTAGGGCACCAAGTGTTCCCTGGGATTCCTAGCTGCTCTGCTAAGTGTCCTGGGACACTTCCATCCAGCTGTGGGGTCCCTGTCCTTTTAAGACTTTCAAAAAGCACTTGCTTTTCTTTGTCTCATGGGCACCATCTGCAGGGAACCGCTTACAGTTCTTACTGTCCTGTTTCCCTAGCATCCAGCACCCCACGCACTGTATGTCTATGCTCTTGTGCGGATGGCTAGGGCTGGGTATTTAGCAGTCCTGGGCTCCCTCTCCCTCCACGCTCTGACTCCTCTCCTCCGGCCAGGAGCTGGGGTGAGGGGTACTCAGATCCCACCAGGCTGTGGCTTGTGTCTTAATCCCTTTGCAAGGTGCTGAGTTCTCGCAGGTGTGGATGTAGTCTGGTTGTTGTACTGTGTCTTCTGGTCTCTCTTTTAGGAATAGTTGTATCAGTTGTATTTTCAAAAATATATATCATTTTGGGAGGAGATTTCCATTGCTCTACTCAAACCACTATCTTGGCTCCATCTCCCCTCTGGCCATTTTTTAATTGGATTATTTGCTTTTTGTTTGTTGAGGTGCATGAGCTCTTTATATATTTTGGAAGTCAACCTTTTATCGGCTCTGTCATTCACGAATATATTTTCCCATACTGTAGGATGCTTTTTTTGTTCTATTGGTGGAGCTTGATATAGTCTCACTTGTTAATTTTTGCTTTTGTTTCCCTTGCCTGGGGAGATATGTTCATGAAGAAGTTGCTCATGTTCATGTCCAAGAGATTTTTGCCTATGTTTTTTTCTAAGAGTTTTATGGTTTCATGGCTTACATTCAGGTCTTTGATCCATTTAGAATTTACTCTGGTGTATGGGGTTAGACAATGATCCAGTTTCATTCTCTTACATGTAGCTGTCCAGTTTTCCTAACACCAGCTGTTGAAGAGGCTGTCATTTTCCCATTGTATGTCCATGGATCCTTTGTCATATATTAATTGACCATTATGCTTGGGTTAATATCTGGACTATCTGTTCTGTTCCACTGGTCTTTGGGTCTGTTCTTGTGCCAGTACCAAAATGTCTTGATTACTGAGGCTTGGTAGTAGAGCTTCAAGTTGGGAAGTGAGATCCCCCAACTTTATTATTCCTTCTCGGGATTGCTTTGGCTATTTGGGGTTTTTTGTGATTTCATATAAATTTTAGAACTATTTGTTCCAGTTCATTGAAGAATGCTGTTGGTATTTTGATAGGGATTACATTGAATCTATAGATTGCTTTAGGCAAGATGACCATTTTGACAATATGAATTCTTCCTCTCCATGAGCATGGGATGAATTTCTATTTATTAGTATCATCTTTAATTTCTCTTAAGAGTTTCATATAGTTTTCAGGGTATAAGTCTTTCACTTCCTTGGTTAGATTTATTCCTAGGTATTTTACTCTTTTTGATGCAATTGTGAATGGTATTGTTTTCCTGATTTCTCTTTCTGCTAGTTCATCATTAGTGTATAGGAAAGCAACAGATTTCTGCATATTAATTTTGTATCCTGCAACTTTGCTCAATTCAGTTATTAGATCTAGTAGTTTTGGAGTGGATTCTGAAGGGTTTCTTATGTACAATATCATGCCGTCTGCAAACAGTGACAGTTTGACTTCTTCCTTACCAATCTGGAAGCTTTGTATTTCTTTGTGGTGTCTGATTGCCATGAATAGGACTTCCAGTACTATGTTGACTAAAAGCAAGGAGAGTCAGCATCCTTTTCTTGTTCCTGACCTTAGGTGAAAATCTTTCAGCTTCTTGCTAAGTATGATGCTGGCTGTGCGTTTGTCATATTTGGCCTTTATTATGTTGAAGTACTTGCCCTGTATACCCATTTTGTTGAGAGTTTTTATCATGAATAGATGTTGAATTTTGTCAAATGCTTTTCAGCATCTATGGAGATGATCATGTGTTTTTCTTTCCTTCTTTTTGTTAATGTGATGGATGATGTTGATGGATTTTCAAATATTGTACCATCCTTGCATCCCTGGGATGAATCCTATTCCCTCCTCTTCTATTTTTTGGAAAACTTTAAGGAGAATGGGTATTATGTCTTCTCCAAATGTCTGATAAAATACAGTGGTGAATCCTTCTGGTCCAGGGGTTTTGTTCTTTGGTAATTTTTTGATTACCGATTCAACTTCATTGGTGGTAATTGGTCTGTTTAAATTTTCTTTTCTTCCTGGGTCAGTCTTGGAAGATTGTATTTTTCTAGAAAGTTGTCCATTTCTTCTACGTTATCCAGTTTGTTAGCATATAGATTTTCATAGTATTCTCTAATAATTCTTTGTAATTTTGTTGTGTCCATCATGATTTTTCCTTTCTCATTCCTGATTCTGCTTATGTCTGTAGATTCTCTTTTTTTCTTAATAAGTCTGCCTAGGGGTTTATCTATTTTGTTTATTTTCTCAAAGGAGCAGCTCTTGGTTTCATTAATTTTTTCTATTGTTTTATTCTTCTCAATTTTGTTTATTTCTTCTGTGATCTTTATTATATCCCCCCTTCTGCTAAGAGCCTCCTTTGTTCTTCTTTTTCCAGTTTCAATAATTGTGAATTTAGACTTTTCTTTTGGGATTAATCTTCTTTAAATAGGCCTGGATTGCTATATACTTTCCTCTTAGAACTGCATTCACTGCATCCCTATGAAGTTGGGGCATTGTGTTGTGTTTTCATTTGTCTCCATATATTGCTTGATGTCTGATTTAATTTGGTCATTGATCCATTGATTATTTAGGACCATGTTGTTAAGCCTCCATGTGTTTGTCAGCCTTTTTTATTTTCTTTGTACAATTTATTTCTAGTTTTATACCTTTGTGACATGAGAAGTTGTTGGTACAATTTCAGTCTATTTGAATTTACTGAGGCTCTTTTTGTGGCCTAGCATATGATTTATTCTGGAAAATGTTCCATGTGCACTTGAGAAAAATGTGTATCCTGCTACTTTGGGGTTTAATGTTCTATAGATGTCTGTTAGGTCCATCTGTTCTAATGAATTGTTCAGTGCCTCTGTGTCCTTATTTACTTTCTGTCTGGTTGATCTGTCCTTTGGAGTGAGGGGGGTGTGTAAGTCTCCTAAAATGAATGCAGTGCATTCTATTTCCTCCTTTAGTTCTGTTAGTATTTGTTTCACATATGTAGGTGATCCTGTGTTGGGTGCATAGGTATTTCTAATGGTTATATCCTCTTGTTGGACTGACCTCTTTATCATTATGTAATGTCTTTCTTTATCTCTTGTTACTTTCTTTGTTTTGAAGTCTATTTTGTCTGATAGTTGTACTGCAACACCTGCTTTTTTCTCCCTATTGTTTTCATGAAATCTATTTTTCCATCCCTTCACTTTTAGCCTGTGTATGTCTTTAGGTTTGAATTGAGTCTCTTGTAGGCAGCATATAGATGGGTCTTGCTTTTTTATCCATTCTATAACTCTGTCTTTTGATTGGTACATTCAGTCCATTTACATTTAGGGTGATGATTGATAGATATGTACTTATTGCCATTTCATGCTTTGGATTTGTGGTTACCACTGGTTCAACAGCAGCTTCTTTTCTATCTAACCATCTAACTTAACTCACTTTTTATGCCATTATAAACATTGGATGATTCTTTACTTCTCTCCCTTCTTTCTCTTCCTTCTCTACTCTTTATATGTTTGGTGTTTTATTCTGTACTCTTTGTGTTTCTCTTGACTGATTTTGTGGATAGCTGATTTTATTTTGCATTTAGTTAGTATTTGGTTGGTCTACTTTCTTTGCTGTGATTTCATTTTCTCTGATAAGAAGTATTACGCCTTAAGCATACTGCCATCCAATGCAGTCCCTTTAAATTACACTGTAGAGATTGTTTGTGGGAGGTAAATTCCCTCAACTTTTGCATCTGGAATTGTTTAATTCCTCCTCCAAAGTTAAATGATAATCTTGCTCAATACAGTATTCTTTGTTCTAGGCCCGTTTGTTTCATTGCATTAAATATATCATGCCATTCCCTTCTGGCCTGTAAGGATTCTGCTGAGAAATTTGATGATAGCCTGATGGGTTTTCCTTTCTGGTGATCTTTTCTCTCTCTGGCTGCTTTTAATATTCTTTCCTTGTCTTTGATTTTTGCCACTTTAATTACTATATGCTTTGGTGTCCTCCTTGGGTCCCTTGTGTTGGGATATCTGTGCTCTTCCATGGTCTGAGAGACTATTTCCTCCCCCAGATTGGGAAATTTTTCATCTATTATTTGTTCAAAGACACTTCTATCCATTTTTCTCTTTCTTCTTCTTCTGGTACTCCTATAATGCAAATATTCTTCCATTTGGATTGGTCTCACAGTTCTAATATTTTTCACTCCTAGAGATCCTTTTATATCTCTCTGCCTCAGCTACTCTGTATTTTGGGTTCTTTGATTTCTATTCCATTAACAGTCTTTTCACCTCATCCAGTCTGCTCTTAAATCCTTCCATTGTTTGTTTTGTTTCTTTTATCTCCCTCCTGAATTCATCCTTTAGCTCTTGAATATTTCTCTGTAGCTCATCAGCATGCTTATGACTTTTATTTTGAATTCTTTTTCAGGAAGGTTATTGATTTCACTCTTACCAAGCCCTCTCTCTGGTGTTTGAGGGATTTTTGGACTGAACAAGTTTCTTCTGTCTTTTCATGGCAATGGGAGTGGTCACTGGCAAGTGGTGCATGTGTCACCTGGGAGAACAAAGTACCTTTCTGCTTGCCAGTCACCTTGCCTGTCTTCTCTGTCTGTTCTGGTTAACCGCACATAGGTAGCAGCCTCTGAGTTATCCCCTAAACTGCCATGGGTGGAGCAGCCTTCAAGATGGCCTAGGACAATAGAGAGGGTCACAGGCCAGCAGTGTGTATTCTGTCACCAGAGCAAAGCCCTTTTGTTCCTCCCCATGTCTATGCCCATCTTTACTGTCTGTGCTGGTCAACCATGCACAGGGAGCAGCCTCTGCATTAATACCCTGAGCTGCCATGGGTGGGGCAGCCCTTGGAATGGCCTAGGGCACTGGCAGGGATCACAGTCAAGTGACACTTGTTCTGCTGTGAGAATGGAGCCCGATCATGCTTCCTGGACTCTGTGCTGGTCTCCATTATCTGTGCCAGTCAACTGCGCACAGGGAGAAGCCTCTGTGTTAAGCTGTGTGGTTGCTGTAGGTGGGGCTGCTCCCCAGTTAGTCTGCAGCAATGGCAGGTCAGCTGGTTTGCTTGCAGTGCTGGCGGTGGGGTGAAGAAACAGCAAGTTGCTTATTGCTGTGAGGGGGTTCAGAGCTTCACTGCCACCCAGGGGCCTAGGGTGCCTGAAGTTCCTTAAAGTTCCAAGACTGCTGGGTTGAGTGTGCCAGGACAGTTTTGTCCACCTGTTAAACCCTTGTCCCTTTAAGACTTTTAAAATGCCTGCTTTTCTTTTTTCCCAGGGTAGCTGGCTGTGGGAACCCGTTCACAGTCTTAATCTGGGATTTTTCCTTTTCTGTTTCTCTAATATCCAGTGCACCATGCAATGTATGTCTGTGCTCCCGGTGCAGATTACTAGGGCTGGTTATTTAGCAGTCCTGAACTTCCACTCCCTCCCTGCTCTGATTCTTTTCCTCCTGCAAGTGAGCTGGTGTTGGGGGAGTGCTTGGGTCCTGTCAGGTCATGACTTTGTATCTTACCCTTTTCCATGAGATATTGGTTTCTCACAGATGTTGCCTGGCTTCTGTACTGTACCTTCTGGTCACTGTTTTAGGAATAGTTGTATTTTCTGTATTTTTGAAATACGTATGGTTTTGGGAGAATTCCACCACCTTACTCATGCCACTATCTTGAGAATCCTAAACTTCAACTTTTAAAAAGTTATCAAAGAACTTAAAATGTCCTAGTCCCAACTAACCTTTCCCATTCCACAAATAGATATTCAATAAAAAAGCATTAGGGCATATCTTTACCTATTCCTGGCAGTTAAGCTTAATATATGTAAATTGCTTCAGTATTTCTGGATACAGGTCTTGAAGCCATTTAAGAACATGGTCTAAAAAACACATTTATATAATCCAGACATTGTGTTAAAATATCTATTGCAAAAGCAACAATTTTGGGTTGTGTTGTTATATAAATTGTACTTTTTGGCATTTTTAAAAACAATTCATTAATAAAGCTCTGTTGTTAATCCAGCCAATTAATTTCTTTGAACACAAAATGAAACTGTATTAGCCAAATATTAACCTATATAACTTGAAGTTCCAAAATAATTTGCATTAGAAGCTCAACAAAGATCCATTGCACACCTATCTGCAAATATATATCCAATCTTAAAAAAGTAAAGTATATAAGCCAACCCAGTACTGCATTTAAATAATTGACTCTAAAATATTTATTGAGCTATTATTTATCTAAAATATTACTTATTAAAATATTTGTATGCATAAATATAAAATATGTATTTATTACATAGTATGCATATGACCAATGAGATGTAGTTTCTGAAGAAGCTAACAAATTGTATGCAACATTATTAAAAAGTTAAAGAGTGCTTCATTAAGTCATTCTACAAATATTTATTGAGGGCATAAGCATTCAGTATTTTCTGTAGGTGCTGCAGATACAGCAATGAAGTAAAGAATTTAGTGAAGGTTATAATGTAATGGAGGCTACAAGCATAACATTAATAGTATAATGTCAGGAAGCAATTAATGTGATAAAGAAATACATAATCAGTTTACATGATAGACATTGACAAGTGAGAGATGTGGTATGATGAGAGGAGAGATCCTTCCTGATATACACTGAATCCTCCTTCACTGAGGCAAATTCTGCAGGCAAAGGAGACTCAAGTACAAAAGGCCTGAGGATGGAGCATCTTTGTCAAGTTGGTGGACATGAATGAAGCACATGAAGCCAGGGAAGAATATAGAATAGAGCCCAGAGATTAGCCATAGTCAGAGTATGTAGTGCCTTACAGGCCATACCTAGGAATTCAGATTTTATGAGTGTGGTAGGAAATCATAGAGGGTTTTTAAAAAATAATTTATTTATTTATTTATATTTTTTTGAAGAATATTATGTTTACTAGGCTCTCCCCTACCCCAAGTCCCCCCGACAAACCCCATTACAGGCACTGTCCATCAGCATAGTAAGATGTTGTAGAATCACTACTTGTCTTCTCTGTGTTGCAAAGCCCTCCCCTTTACCCCACCCCCCACATTATACATGCTAGTCATAATACCTCCTTTCTTCTTCCCCACCCTTATCCCTCCCTACCCTCCCATTCTCCCTAGTCTCTTTCCCTCTGGTAACTGTTAGTACATTCTTGGGTTCGGTGATTCTGTTGCTGTTTTGTTCCTTCAGTTTTTCTTTTGTTCTTATACTACACAGATGAGTGAAATCATTTGGTATTTGTTTTTCTCCACTTGGCTTATTTCACTGAGCATAATACCCTCTAGCTCCATCCATGTTCTTGTAAATGGTAGGATTTGTTTTCTTCTTATGGCTGAATAATATTCCATTGTGTATATGTACCACATCCTCTTTATCCATTCATCTACTGATGGACACTTAGGTTGCTTCCATTTCTTGGCTATTATAAATAGTGCTGCAATAAACATAGGGGTGCATCTGTCTTTTTCAAACTGGAGTGCTGCATTCTTAGGGTAAATTCCTAGAAGTGGAATTCCTGGGTCAAATGGTAAGTCTATTTTGAGTATTTTGAGGAACCTCCATACTGGTTTCCACAATGGTTGAACTAATTTACATTCCCACCAACAGTGTAGGAGGGTTCCCCTTTCTCCGCAACCCAGCCAACATTTGTTATTGTTTGGCTTTTGGATGGTGGTCATCCTTACTGGTGTGAGGTGATACCTCATTGTGGTTTTAATTTGCATTTCTCTGATAACTAGCAATGTGGAGCATCTTTTCATGTGTCTGTTGGCCATCTGAATTTCTTCTATTGTTAGTTGCGGTGTGTGAGCTCTTTATGTATTTTGGATGTCAACCCTTTATCAGATCTGTCATTTATGAATATATTCTCACATACTGTAGGATGCATTTTTGTTCTATTGGTGGTGTACTTTGCTGTACAGAAGCTTTTCCACTTGATATAGTCCCACTTGTTCATTTTTGCTTTTGTTTCCCTTGCCCAGGGAGATATGTTCATGAAGAAGTCACTCATGTTTATGTCCCAGAGAATTTTGCCTATGTTTCTTTCTAAGAGTTTTATGGTTTCATGACTTACATTCAGGTCTTTGATCGATTTCCAATTTACTTTTGTATGTGTGTGTGTATGGGGTTAGACAATGATCCAGTTTCTTTCTTACATGTAGCTGTCCAGTTTTGCCAACGCCAGCTGTTGAAGAGGCTGCCATTTCCCCATTGTATGTCCATGGCTCCTTTATCATATATTAATTGACCATATAAGTTTGGGTTAATATCTGGACTCTCTATTATGTTCCACTGGTTTGTGGTCTGTTCTTGTGCCAGTACCAAAATATCTTAATTACTGTGGCTTTGTAGTAGAGATTGAAGTTGGGAGGCAAGAACCCCCCACTTCATTCTTCCTTCTCAGGATTGCTTTGGCTATTCAGGGTCTTTGGTGGATCTATATGAATTTTAGAACTATTTGTTCCAGTTTGTTGAAGAATGCTGTTGGTATTTTGATAGGGATTGCATTGAATCTGTAGATTGCTTTGGGAAGGATGGCCATTTTGATGATATTAATTCTTCCTAGCCAAGAGCATGGGATGAGTTTCCATTTGTTAGTGTCCTGTTTAATTTCTCATAAGAGTGTCTTGTAGTTTTCAAGGCATAGGTCTTTCACTTCTTTGGTTAGGTTTATTCCTAGGTATTTTATTCTTTTTGATGCAATTGTGAAGGGAATTCTTTCCCTGATTTCTCTTTTGCTGGTGCTGGTTCATCATTAGTGTATAGGAAAGCGACAGATTTCTGTATATTAATTTTGTATCCTGCAACTTTGCTGAATTCAGATACTAATTCTAGTAGTTTGGAGTGGAGTCTTTAGAGTTCTTTATGTACAATACCATGACATCTGCAAATAGTGACAGTTTGACTTCTTCTTTACCAATCTGGATTTGTATTTCTTTGGTTTGTCTGATTGCCATGGCTAGGACCTCCAGTACTATGTTGAATAACAGTAGGGAGAGTGGGCATCCCTGTCTTGTTCCCAATCTTAGAGGAAAAGCTTTCAGATTCTCACTGTTAAGTATGATGTTAGCTGTAGGTTTGTCATATATGGCCTTCATTATGTTGAAGTAATTGCCCTCTATATCCATTTTGTTGAGAGTTTTTATCATGAATAGATATTGAATTTTGTCGAATGATTTTTCAGTGTCTATGGAGATGATCATGTGGTTTTTCTTCTTTTTGTTGATGTGATGGATGATGTTGATGGATTTTTTAAAGTTGTACCATCCTTGCATCCCTGAGATGAATCCCACTTGGTCATGGTGTATGATCCTCTTGATGTAGTTTTGAATTTGGTTTGCTAATATTTTGTTGAGTATTTTTGCATCTATGTTCATCAAGGATACTGGTCTGTAATTTTCTTTTTTGGTGGGGTCTTTGCCTGGTTTTGGTATTAGGGTGATGTTGGCTTCATAGAATGAGTTTGGGGATATTCTCTCTTCTATTTTTTGGAAAACTTTGAGGATAATGGGTATTACATCTTCTCTGTATGTCTGATAAAATTCCATGGTAAATCCATCTGGCAAACAGGTTTTGCTCTTGGGTAGATTTTTGATTACTGATTCCATTTCGTTGCTGGTAATTGGTCTGTTTAAATTTTCTGTTTCTTCCTTGGTCTGTCTTGGAAGGTTGTATTTTTCTAGGAAGTCGTCCATTTCTTCTTTGTTTTCTAGCTTGTTAGTATATAGATTCTCATATTATTCTCTAATGACTATTTGTATTTCTGTGGGGTGCATCATGATTTTTCCTTTCTCATTTCTGGTTTCTGTTGATGTGTTTAGATTCCCTTTTTCTCTTAATAAGTCTGGCTAGCGGCTTGTCTATATTGTTTATTTTCTCCAAGTAGCAGCTCTTGGTTTCATTGATTTTTTTTTCTATTGTTTTATTCTTCTCAATTTTATTTCTTTCTTCTCTAATCTTTATTATGTCCCTCCTTCTGTTGACTTTGGGCCTCATTTGTTCTTCTTTTTCCAATTTCAATAATTGTGACTTTATTCATTTGGGATTGTTCTTCCTTCTTTAAGTAGGCCTGGATTGCTATATACTTTCCTCTTAGAACTGCCTTCTCTGAGTCCCACAGAAGTTGGGGGCTTTGTGCTGTTGTTGTTATTTGTCTCCATATATTGCTTGATCTCTATTTTAATGTGGTAATTAATCCATTGATTATTTAGGAGCATGTTGTTAAGCCTCCATGTGTTTGTGTGCCTTTTTGTTTTCTTTGTACAATTTATTTCTAGTTTTATACCTTTGTGGTCTGAGAAGTTGGTTGGTAGAATTTCAATCTTTTTGAATTTACTGAGGCTCTTTTTGAGGCCTAGTATGTGGTCTATTCTGGAAAATGTTCCATGTGCACTTGAGAAGAATGTGTATCCTGCTACTTTTGGGTGTAGAGTTCTGTAGATGTCTGTTAGGTCCATCTGTTCTAGTGTGTTGTTCAGTGCCTCTGTGTGCTTACTTATTTTCTGTCTGGTGGATCTGTCCTTTGGAGTGAGTGGTGTGTGGAAGTCTCCTAAAATGAATGCATTGCATTCTATTTCCTCCTTAAATTCTGTTAGTATTTGTTTCACATATGTTGGTGTTCCTGTATTGGGTGCATATATATTTATAAAAGTTACATCCACCTTCTGCACTGACCCCTTTATCATTATGTAATATCCTTCTTTATCTCTGGTTACTTTCTTAGTTTTGAGGTCTATTTTTCTAATACAAGTTCTGTAATACCTGCTTTTTTTCTCCCTAATGTTTGCCTGAAATATCTTTTTCCATCCCTTGACTTTTAATCTGTGCATGTCTTTGTGTTTGAGGTGAGTCTCTTGTAAGCAGCATATGGATGGGTCTTGCTTTTTTATCCATTCTGTTACTCTGTGTCTTTTGATTGGTGCATTCAGTCCATTTGCATTTAGGGTGATTATTGAAAGATATGTACTTATTGCCATTGCAGGCTTTAGATTTGTGGTTACCAAAGGTTCAAGGGTAGTTTCTTTACTATCTGACTGTCTAACTTAACTCGCTTATTAAGCTATTATAAACACAGTCTGAAAATTCTTTATTTCTCTGCCCTGTTATTTCTCCTCCTCCATTCTTTATATGTTAGGTGTTTTATTCTGTACTCTTTTGTGTTTCCTTTGACTGCTTTTGTGAGTAGTTGATTTTATTTTTTTGCCTTTACTTAGTATTTGGTTGGTCTACTTCTTTGCTTTGATTTTATTTTATCTGGTGACATCTATTTAGCCTTAGGACATCTATTTAGTGCTTCCATCCAGAGCAGTCCCTTTAAAATATCCTGTAGAGGTGGTTTGTGTGAGGCAAATTCATCAACTTTTGCTTGTCTGGGAATTATTTAATCCCTCCTTCATATTTAAAGGATAATCGTTCGGGATACAGTATTCTTGGTTCAAGGCCCTTCTGTTTCATTGCATTAAATATATCATGCCATTCTCTTCTAGCCTTTAAGGTTTCTGTTGAGGAGTTTGATGATAGCTTAATGGGTTTTCCTTTGTAGGTGACCTTTTTTCTCTCTCTGGCTGCCTTTAATACTCTGCCCTAGTCCTTTATCTTTCCCATTTTAATTATTATGTGTCTTGGTGTTTTCCTCCTTGGGTCCCTTGTGTTGGGAGATCTGTGGGCTTCCATGGTCTGAGAGACTATTTCCTCCCCCAGTTTGGGAAAGTGTTCAGCAATTACTTCTTCAAAGACACTTTCTATCCCTTTTTCTCTTTCTTTTTCTTCTGGTACCCCTATAAAATAGATATTGTTCCATTTGGTTTGGTCACACAGTTCTCTTAATATTGTTTCATTCCTGGAGATCCTTTTATCTCTCTCTGTGCCTCAGCTTCTCTGTGTTTGTGTTCTCTGATTTCTATTCCATTAACAGTCTCTTGCGCCTCATCTAGTCTGCTCTTAAGTTCTTCCAGAGATTGTTTTATTTCTGTATTCTCCCTCCTAACTTTCTCCTTTAGCTCTTGCATATTTCTCTGCAGGTCCATGAGCATGGTTATGACCTTTATTTTGAATTCCTTTTCACTAATATTGGTTAAATCTATCTCCCTAGGCTCCCTCTTGGGGTTTGTCTGAGTAATTCTTGACTGGATCAAATTTTTTCTGCCTTTTCATGGTGATAGAGGTAGTTGTAGGCAGGTGGTGCATGTGTCATTTAGGAGAACAAAGTCCCTTCCTACTTTCTGGTTGCCTTGTTCTTCTCTGCTGCATGTGCTGATTATCAGCACATGGGGAAGAGCTTCTGGTTTTATTTCCTGAGCCACTGTGGGCGTGGCAGCCATCAAGGCAGCCCAGAGCCCTGTGGGGAGTGGCAGGCATGCTGGGTGTCCTCTCCTGGGAGAACAGTGACCCTTTGTGCCCTGTCCTGGCTTCCTCTGTCTGTGCCAGGCAGCTGCACCCCAGCAGGGCATCTGAGTCTGGCCTGGGTGGCTGTGGAGGAAGCTTTTGGTGGCTGCTGTGGGTGTGGCCATCTCAGGCTCTTACCCTGCTGTGGGGTGGCCACGTGGGATGGGGAATGGACAGGAGGCTGTTTATTGCTGTGAGGGGCTTCAGAGCTGCACTGTCGCCAAGGGGGTTAGGGTGCCTGAAGTTTCCCAGGATTCCCAGCCTGCTGGGCCAAGTGTGTGGGTATGGTTCTGTCCAGCTGTGGAGCCCCTGTCCCTTTAAGACCTTCAAAAAGCACTTGCTTTTCTTTTGTCCCAAAGGTGCTGGCTGCAGGGACCTATAGACAGGTTTTACTGTTCCGTTTTCCTAATATCCCACACACCATGCACTGTGTGTCTGTGCTCCCAGTGCGAGTCACTAAAGCTGGTTATTTAGCAGTCCTGGGCTCCCTCTCCCTCCCTGCTCCCACTCCTTTCCTCCCGCCGGGAGCTGGGGTGGGTGGAGCACTTGGGTCCCACTGGGCCGTGGCTTGTATCTTACCCTCTTTGTGAGGTTCTGAGTTCTCACCAATGTAGATGTAGTCTGGCTGTTGTACTGTATCTTCTGGTCTTTCTTTTAGGAATAGTTGTGTTTGTTGTATTTTCAAAAATACATATGTTTTGGGAGGAGATTTCCACTGCCCTACTCATGCCGACATCTTGGCTCCTCCCTCTCTTGTATTTTTGTCTCTTCCCTGTTGTGTTCCATTTAATTCCTATACTTGATTTGTCCTGTTTTTTCTTTCTTGTTGTTTAGTTTTTATAGAAAGCCAACTTTTAGCTTTGATGACTTCCTTTTTGAGAGACAGGGGAAAGTGTAATGGTTAAAGGTATAGCCTTGGCATCAGCTGGATTAACTCAGGAGGTGATTAAGAATGATACCAAGTGATTTGAACCCCAAGTAAAGTAAGTTCTCAATAAATTTAGCTATTATTGTAGTTAAATCCCTCATTTTCTATCATTTGGCCCAGTTAATTTTTTTCACAGCACTAATCACTCTCTGAAATGGTACATTGTATTCATTTTTTTTTCTATTTTAAAATTGAAAAATTTCTGCTCTTAGTTTTCTGTAAGGAAAGGAACTTTATTTTTTCCTGGAATCATGCTCAATATATAGTATACACTCAAAGAATGAATTCATGAATGAAAAAAAAAGAAGGGATTCCTAACAAAATGCAGGATCCTGTTAGAATGGTAAATAAAGTAGGAAAGCTTGATAGGGGAAAGATGTAGAACAAAACTAGAGCAAGGTTACTACAGAAATGAATAAGATATTTAATGGTGAGCTCTGGGTATCCAAACTCAATATGAAGGAATTACATTCTTTATCAAGGACTTTAAATGGGCATGGCAGAGTGCCAAAATAAACTACTGTATGTAGTTTTGTTGATTTAAGGATTTTTTGCTTCAATACGAGAGGCATTCTACAGAAATATTGTTGACATGTCTGTTTTCAGGCAGGGATGGGGAGGCATTATATAGATTTTTTTTATTTTAATATTTGGGGAAGAAGCTTTTATTTTAAATGAAAAAGCCAAACTCACTATGTTGAGTATCTTATTGAAAAATCCAGTAAAACAAGTCAATGCTTTTGATTTCATAATTTATTTTTTCTTCTCTTCTAGAAAATGAAGAACTTGATAAACTTAAAAGTATATATCAAAATATTTCAGTATTCATTCAATTACTTCCTCCTCCTGAAGCTAAATTAAGCTTTTAACTGTTGTGTTTTATTGACAGAATATCGTTGGAATCCAAAGGGAAAAGTATCTCAGCGGATATCATGTAATCCATTGTTCCTAGTTTCTATCCTTCTGAGAATACTTTGTCATTTACATAAAATAGAAATTCTCAGATAGTACAATTAAAAATTATGGCTTAATGTAACTATCATCAGTTTATTTATTAAATGGTCTACACTCTTGTCTGTTATCTAAATTTAATGTCTGTTTCTAATTGAGAAGATTCAGTATAGAAGAAAGGTAACAGTAAAGAAGAACTTTAAGGTTATTTTTTAAAGTTACAATTTTGCTTATATCAAAAGAGTCACATTCTCTAATATTCTAGACTGTCATTTTAGTTACAGTAGTCTTAAAGAACATTTCAGATATTAGATATTTTCTTTATATGCTGGAGTTTCTTTTATAATACCATCAACATTATTCAGAAATATTATTAAGGAAAGGTTCAGATAATGTAATATTATATTATGTTCATAATCAATAGTTGGGAAAATGGATGAGAACAGATTAAACTAAAAAATGGAAATCAATACTCTAAAAGGTAAATGTATGTTCTGAAAATTAGGATCATACTTTTAGGAAATTTTATTTTAAAAATGGGCCCTATATGAAATAACAGTATACAGACAGCATGACTTTTAAAATCTATATAAAATTATTTGTACTGTAGTTAACATGTCTACAAACCAAAGAATTGTCAGTTCTGGCATTTTTGTCTCAAGAAAAAAGAAATTCACACAGATTTTTCAGTTAATTCAATTTCAAAAATCAATTATGTTGAATTGTTAACTCTATAGACTAAATTATCTAGCTCTTTTTCTTTTTAATTAAAGCAGCCACCAACTTCCCACAGCTATAAATGTTTAAAACCATTTTTAACTGTGCTTCTAACATGACTGGGAATTGTTTTGTATATATTGCCAAATATGTAAGAATTTCCACAGAGCTAAGTGATTGTCCCTATCCTTAAAAAAGGAGACAAGTGATTTCATATTTCAAATCTGCATATTTTAGGGTTTCCCAGAGAGAAAGAGAGACAGAGACATAGAGAAAGACAGGCAGGAGAGATTTTAAGCAAGTGACTTATAAGTGGTAGCTAGCAAGTCTAAAATCTATTGGGCAAGCTGGCAAGATGGAGATTTAAGGAACAGTTTCTGTTTCATTCTAGAGTTCAAAGGCTGGAAAATCAGGCAGACTATCTACGTTGCAGTCTAAAGGCAGGATACCTTTTTCTTCAGGAACTCTTAGTCTTTCTCTTAACTGTCAAATGATTGGCTATAGCCCACCCACATTATAGAGGGGAATTTGCTTTACTTAAAGTCAACTCATTGTAAATGCTAATTACATCTAAAAAATATCTTTACAGCAATATCTATGCCAGTGTTTCACCAAATACTAGTCATCAGAATCTAGCCATATTGGTATATAGTCACCATACTCCAGCCACAGTGACCTACAGAGTTAACCATGACACTGGTATTCAGCATCACGTATATGAAAATGTTACCTTTTTAGTAAGGTAAACCATTGCTATTGGTTTAGGTACTGCATTGTTAAAATTTGAATTCATAATCAATTGCTCTTTAATCTGTGGCTTGAACTAGGCTAAAGGCAAACTGACACATATAGAGTATACTTTATGTCTATTATATTTATTGCTGTGTTGATTCATGGTTTTCTAATTAAATTTTTATGAGTAATTAAAATATACTATTATTTTAAATATAATTACTCCACTACTTCTTCAGATGCCTTATTCATCTAAAAGCATGTAAATTTCTTTAAATCAGATTAATTGAAACTACAGAATGCATTCAAAAATTAATTTTACAGAATTATATTTTCTGATTTTGAAGAAAAATTTATCAGAGTATTAAACTGTTTCATAAACTTGCAAGTAGTGGCAGTTCTCAGAAAAGGGGTTCTCGGCAGTTTTCTAGCTAGACTGAAGCTGTGAGCAGAAGCTGGGTAGTAAGGAATGCCTCCACCTTACTAGTGGGTAAGAAGAGAAATTCTCATTGGTGAGAAGAGAAAATTCTGGGCCAAGTTTTCTTTTCTATTCCTTGTGATTATATCTGAGGACTTGATAAGATCTCTTGGTAGGCCTGGCATCACTTGCAGTTCTGTTATTCTAAGATCTTGCTTCTTAATAGTGAACTCAAGTAACCATTCTATTTCACTCAGTATGGAATTACTAGACAAACTGCTTAGGGTTTGGCCTTTTCAAATTAGTGAGGGCAGTTAACTCAGGATTTAAACAGTGAATATTTTCTGGAGATCCTCTTGTCCTACCAGGCTATGTGTAAAGCTTCCAGAAACTTGCCTAAATACTTACAAGTAAAGTGAAACCTGTCCATCTTTCCCTTGGAAAAGATGGTAAAGAGATGGTTTAAACAATAGTCTCTGTAGGTTTTTGATGATGCATCTCTATCAGTAAAGAAATATTATAGAGTGATCAATAGTCCTGGTTTACCCGGGACTGAGGGATTTCTGGGACATATGAAAACATGCTAAACCTACCTATTAGGTTTAAACATGCCTATTAAGGGAGCTTTCCCTAATAAAACAGGAAGTTGGTGACCCTAAACTTGAATCAAAAATATATATGTACCATTTAATCACAAGTATTGTGTATGTTTTTATTATAGAGCAATATATATATATTTTAAATACATAAAAACTGAACCTAAAAAGGATGTCATCTGTATGAACCATAAAATAAATGTTAAAGAGCTTTTATGCCAGTGGACCATAAGAATCAAATGATCAATACTGTTTGCTTGCACTTCTATTCTTACAATTATAATTAATTTCTTTTCAGCAAGACATATAACTATTTTGTGATGGTTGGCTTATTTAAAACTAGGTAATCTGTAATTAAATCTACCTGGGTTCACACAAGTGTGAAATGAATCCCATAATCAACAGTGGAACTCTCATTTTCACTCAGGAAAACTACATACCCTGAATCAGCGGAACGTACCTGGAGTTGCACACACTGGATTTCCTCCTAGTAGCTAGTGAGACCACATGGATTACCATAAGAATCATTCAATAAATATGTATTAAGAATGCATAATGTGGCACCATGTTGTGTTAAAAATTTTAGCCCTGGTCAATATAACAAGGGAAAAGAGATATTATTTATTAATACAGTATTAATTTAATAGTAGTTATACCTCACACTAAGTAATGTTTGCAATGTGCCAAGTACTAAGTGCTTCATATATAATAATTTATATAAAACCTTTCATCTAATATTCTGTATAAGTGCATGCTTTTAATTTTCATTTCTCAAATGAGTAGATTTATAAATATTTTCATAAACTGCATTCATATTTACAAATACATATTTTGAGAGTTGTTAAAAGAGTCCAGAGGGATGCTGTCCTTTGGTGGGAGGATTCCTAGGGATTGTTATATATATATATATACTGAACCATACTAAGTACATACTGACTGCAAGAATACAGGATTAATATAAATTCAGGAGTCAAAATTTCATATAAATATTCCTATATTTGTACTCTATTTTATGTCTTTGGCTTGTAAATAGAAGTGTCTTGACTGTATTTTAGTTCCTGAGACCCAAACTCATCCTGGAATCTGGTTATACACAATACATCTTATCTAAATGTGAACATAATAGATAAAATATAAATATTTTCATTACACTATTTTTGACTTTTTATTTTTGTTTTTTGGTCAATTTCCTGTTCATTTCCTTCATTCATTTCTCTAATGGTGCTGTTTCTTAGGAATTTTAAAAGATTCTTAAATATGCCTTAATGACACATCAGTGATTTTAATCCTTTGACATTTATCCAGCAAACATCTTTCTCAGCTGTATTCAATTTACATTTTAAAGAAGTAAAGTCCATTGTTCCACTTTTGAATGTGGATTATAGTTGCAGAATCATTTTGGTTTTCTCTTATAACACTTCTCATGCACCTTCATCATAATTTGAATTTAAGAATTATAAAAATGATCAAGAACTGATAGAAAAGGGAAAAGAATTAACAAAGTAAAATCAATAATTTCCCCAAGACTATAAAGAAGACAAAATGACACATATGAGTATCTTAGTCTTATTCCATGAACATTCTCCTTGAATATAAATAAAAAACATTTTAAAATTTCCTAGCTTTCATCAAATTCAGAGTATTGTTTCCTTAAAATTTCAAGCACAGTGTACAGAAACTAAAAACTTATGGAAGTCCAAAATAATCTGAGATAAGCAAGAGGCTTAAAGTTTATTTCTAAAATTGCCCTTATTTTTGAAGTAAAAGCAGTATTTCTGTTAGACACAATAGAGAAGCAAATGAGTATTCAAAAAGTACATTAAGAGAAATTTAGTGAAATAACTTAGTGACATTTTATTTTCCACACTGCTTGTAAAGAAAGATTGTCAATATCCTCTATCAATTCAAATGCCTTCAAGAAACCAAGTGATAAATTACTTATCACTTTCAAAATTAGGAAAGTTAAAACTTCTGTGAGGTCTAGCTGAATATAAGATTTTAAAGTTCCAAAAAAAATCACAAGGTATACAAACTTATTGAAAAAACTAACACATCTTTTGGTACTGAAGTACAGTTGACATATTATAAAATATGTTAAAAAATGATTAAATAACCCTCAAGTAATACATGCCTCTTTAAAATTTGTGAAAAGGTGTAATTTAGAATGCAATGAGTTTAAAATATTTCTTGTATATTATATGATGTGGGCCGATTCATTGACAGGTTGAAAGGGTTGAATATTTGCAGAACATTCTCAGCAAATCCAGCCTCTTTCTACACAAACCAGTCTAGATGCCTTCATGTGTCCTTCTTCTGTTCTTCCACAGTCAGTCACCTGGGTTTTAAAAATAGCTCTCCCACTTACTGAATGAGTAATTTTAGACAATTTACTTGACTTCTCTTTTCTCAGTTTTCTGTAAAATGGAGATAGTATCTGCTTCTTAAGGATTTTATGGTTTACATGAGTTGACGTTTTCCAGCAATTTAAAATAGTACCAGTTAGTTCTGAAAATGGTGGTGGTGATGATTATCCAACATTGTAAATGCACTGTCACTGAATTTTACACTAAAAATGGTTAGAATGGTAAATTTTGTGTTAATGTACACTGCAATAAAAAAATAAAAAATTAAACAGCACCTGACACACAGTAACTATATTTGAAATAAATTAAAAATAGGATTTTCTACTCTGCACTGTAATTTTTTGATGATTTATATCACCTTTAACTAAAAGCTTCATGCAGATAGGCTACATATCTAGCTTGTTTCATATTTGTAGCTCTAGCATATGGCATGAGGTCTAATACATAGGCGTCCTTAAGAAATACTTATTAATGAGTGAGTGGTCCAACAATGGAATGGGCTGCCTAAGAAATGGTGACTCCCTTATTAGTGTAATTATTTAAGCAGAGGATATGATCACCTACCAATGACTGTCAGAGAATATGTCTAATACATGGGACTATAGAAGTGTCTAAAAATTTCTTCCTGAGATTGCATTATTCTATTTATCTTGTGCTTTAATACAGCAATATTCATAATCTAACAACAGTTCCAACATTATAAAGGAATTTTATCTTTTAGCACTTGCCACTTCCCCCCTACAATAGGTTGTCATTGTACTAAAACACTTTCAGCCTTTTTGGATTTCCTGGCTTATTATGTGCTTTTTCCTCTGTTTACAATGAACTCTTTCACCTGTGTGCCTCACCTTCTTGATGTCAAATTCTGTAGAAAGGCTTCCCCCGTCCTCAGAAAGTGTGTCGGTTGCCCCATACATGCTGCAATAGCATTTTGGCTTTGTTTTTAACACATGGTGTAAAACTTACCAACTTGCTAGTTCTCTAAACTGTGGGCTTTTGGAAAGCAGGGTCTGTGTCTCCTCCACAAGTCTTTCTAAACTACGTAACACACTGCCTGGTAATTATTTATTAGAATAAAGGCATGAATGAAACCATCTTGTGAGGTCTACTTTTTCCAATTGTATATACCATAGATAAATTTTTAGAGCACATTTCTTTTTAGATATGTTTGGCTAAGCACTTGCCAAAAGCTTTCTTTGTGGCAAAATTCTAGTCCAGTTTCAATGATTTCAAATGTCCCCTTAAGGCTATGGAGCACAGTACGTTCTATTGTTCTATGTAAATGTGAACCCCAAGACAAATATGTGCTTTTGCTTTATGCCTAGAACTTATAACCGTCAAAGTAAGTTTCCTTGAGCAAAATATTTGGAGGTAAAGAAACCAAGCCAAAATCTGCTAGGACACTGGCCATTTTTGTCTGAAAGAAAGAAATGAAAACAATGAATTAGTTTCTACCTACTGGAACACAACTTCTCGGAACAGATGAAAACTGTTATTCCAGGCTGTCTACACAGGGCTGGTCAAAGAAGAAATGGAAATACTTCAACTTTATGAGAAAGTGACGATTACTAGTCTTTCTCCTGAGTATCGAGTTTTCCACTCTTCCATTTATTCTGTGGTTTCCCACAATGGATCATTAAAACACGGAGAGACAACCTCACGGAGGAAATTCACCTGAGAGTATATTCTTTTGTCCGTGAGGAATATAAAAGGCACTTCCTGCATTACATTTCCAACTCCACAGGTAAGGGTGAAAAAAACAATATTCATCAGTATCACAGAACGATCATTTCCCCTTGAGTAAGTAAAGGCTCCTCAGACACGTTAATTATTCAGCACTTGGCATTTACTGTACAGATACCTCATTAATAAGCGATGACACATCGTTTGGTATCCGAAATCAACTTTGGAAATACTTAGCTATATTAGTTGGGTGAAAATTTTAGAAGCTTCTTTAAACGTCAGCATGTTCGGTTAGACACCTGTGCAGAGTGGCTCTGCGGGCCGCGGCTGTCAACTCAGGCCTCCCACTAGGCTCCCAGGGAGGTGGGGCCTGGCGGGCGCGCGGCTCTGCGTGGATTGGCAGGACTCCTGGGAGGGCCAGCGCGTGCGCACTGGCCTGTCTGTGGGCGGTGGACCGCGGAGGCACCAAGGCGTCACGCCCGGGAGAGGACCGCATAAACGTTCTTCCTGACACGAAAGGACCATTTGAAGCTGTGGCAATGTGAACTCTGGCTGTTACGGCTGGTTTCCGGTTTGAATGTGACTTTTTTTGCCATAAGAAGAGGACATAAGCTTTATCAACGAGTACGTGAACCTCCACAATGAGCTGCGGGCCAACATCGTCCCCTGAGGGTCTAATGGTAAGGCCCTACAGTGGTTGCTCGGAACTCCGACAACCATTGTCACGATGCTCCGCGCCCCCTCAGAAGACTGGGCCACTGCTCTGAGGTGCAAGGATGGCGCGGAACCACACGTTTAGTTAGGGCTGAAAAATACACATGAAGTTTGTACACTCAAGAAGTAACAACACTGTCAATTCTTACACACAGATACCTTCGAGACTTTGCGCAGGGTTGGGACAGGCGGGTGGAGACACTCCGAGGTGCAAAATTTAAGGGGGCTTCAGTCTGAGAAAATGATGGTTTTAATGCATAACTCTTAAAATATAAATATCAATGCAAAAAATCAGTAAGAATATCAATTTAAACAAATACAGGATCCTTGGGCTTGATGTGGGAGGCAAGTGAGGCAGTCTCAGGATGGTGCAAGTGAAAGGTCAGATGTGTTTTTGCAAAATTTTTAAATTACATCTTGAATGTTGTCACATTAATTTTGCTTTTAAGAAAATATTACTTTGCTTACTGAGTTTTTTGGTATCCACCCTATATTTTGCTCCTAAGGGAGCATCTAGTCAACTAGTCCTGGTCTTGATTTTGCATTCCCTTACAATGTGTTCTTGCTTCTTTCCCATCACTTTCTTCAATATTTGCTTACTTCATCAACGGTTCCATTGTTGCTAGGGAGTCTCTGTGATTGTCATTAAAAATGACTGCAAGATTTATTGAGTAAATAACTGCCCTTTTATCAGGCAACTAGGAGCTTCCACTTTACATTATAAATAACATTGCAAGGACTGTCTCCCTAGACAAAAGTCTTTTCTTCCTTGTGGATTAGTTCCATGGGACAAATTCCAAAAGTGAAATAAATAAATTAGGGATATGCTTATTTATATGATACATAGCAATTGCTATTGTAAAAGTCTGTGCCAAATTAATCAAATAGTAGCAGTGTGTAAATGTCTATTTTTAACTGCAATGGACACTGGCTTGGGAATTTTCACTTACTAAATTAATACATTATGATTTTACTTCATTTTAATATTAATTTAGTGTTATTGTTTGGACATTTTCTTTCATTCATTTTCCTTTACTTTTTGTATTGTCAGAAATCCTCTCTTGTTTCCTATAGAAATATGTTAGCACTTAGTACCATCTATTCAAGATAGCTTTTCTCCAGGTCCATTTTTATCTTTTAAATTTAATCACAGAATCTGAGGATATTTGAGAGTTTTATCTATGTATTTTTCCATTCTTTGTAATTAATTCCATCTTCCAAATTTGAAGATTAGTCTTCCTCATTATAATAAACACACAATACTTTTCAATGTAAGCCTTTATAAGTTGTGTACTTCTAATATCTAAAAATTGTATTTCAAACATAAAGGAAAGTATAGACAATAATATAGCAGACACTTGTGTGGGGACAAGTGTTGCCTGCTTGTAACCTTTTGAGCCAAAATAACCACCTGTCCACACGGCCCCTTCTGTTGGGAGGTGTGCTATGTATATGATGGCCTGGGGCTAGCCAAATCCAAGGCAGCCTTATCAGTGGGGAGACCTTATTGGCAGGTAGACTCCCCCTCTGACCAAAGTTTTGTTCCCTGGAGGACCCGTCACAGAAGAATGATCCCTCCTAGCAAAGAGCATAGCCTTTGTCCCTCACCCCACGTAAGCAATTCCCTCCTTGTCCATGACAGCCGTGCACAACGTTGTCCAGCTGGCTGCTCCTGGCTTCCATGTACGTAAGTCCCAGTAAACCCTCATGTCTCATGGTATCTCCGGGTCTTTTCTTGAGTCTCTTGTGCCCTTTCCCATCTCTACTCACCAACATGAGCGTGCAACCAGGCTTATGATCACAATATGTATCTTAATATATGAACATTTTTTAAAGGAATCATGTTTTGGGTACAATTTAAAGCCCCACCCTGAATTGTTACTCTTCTTTTCTTTCCAAAAGTTGGACATTTTTCCCATGGATTTTATTGGGACAAAAATAGAAACTAAATGTATAATCTATCAGTAGTATACTTTACTTACAACTTTTCCTTGACAGATTTGGCAGTTACGTATTTTTTTTTATTTTTTTTGGTTATTCTTAATATTTTAATAATATACTTTATAAAAGTCCAAAGTTAATCAGTATCTATTACCTCCCTCCAAATATTAAAAAGGTCTTACAATACGAATTCTAAATGTCTCCCGCCCATGTCCATACTGTTGTTATCAAGTATTTGTGTTCCATCTTGTTTTAAAACTCAAATAAATTATTTTTAATTGTAAAATTTGCATAGCATAAGCTTTACCATTTTAACCATCTTTAAATGTATATTTCTATGGCATGAAGCATATTCTTATTGTAATACAATGTAAATTGGCACAGCCACTATGAAAAATAGTATAGAGGCTCCACAAAAATTTAAAAGTAGAACATCATATGATCCAGCAAGCCCACTTCTGGGTATATATCCAAAGGAAGTGAAAACAGTATACCAAAGAGATACTTCACTCTTAAGTTCACTGCAGCATTATAACCTAGGTATAGAAACAATCTACTGTCCATCAATGGATGAATCAATAAAGAAGATATGAGGGGTGTGTATATATATATAAAAAGAAATTTTAATACACCATGAGAAAGAAGGAAATCCTGCCATTTACCACAACTTGGTTAGAATTTTAGAGCATTATGTTAACTGAAATAAGTCAGAGAAAGACAATAATAATAAAAAGTTGAATTCATAGAAGCAATGTAGAAAAGTGGTTGCCAGGGGGTGGAGGATCAGAGAAATAGGAAGAGGTTGATAAAGTGGTAAAAACTTTTCATATATAAGATAAATAACATCTGAGGATCTAATGCAAAACTTGATGACTATAGTTGATCACACTATATTATATAATTGAAAAAAAAAGAAACCTCAGCCTCTGTTTTCAACTTTAACTTTATTCAAGGTTAAGCAAGGAATTTTTAACTATCTTAACTTATTTGCACACCATAATGGGAAGCAATGAAGTAAAATGATTAAGAATTTGAAGAGACTTCCTAGGTTTAAATTCAGGTTCCACAAATTATTGGCTTAACTTCTTTATGGTTTAGATATCTCCATTTTCAAACAGAAACAGTAATAATGAATACCTCATAGGGTTACTGTGAACATTCAGTGAAATAAAGCATCAAAAATCACTTAGAAGAGTTATTGGTTCTAAACATGTGGTGTGTAAACAATATGCTATGTAAGGCAGTAGAAGGATGGTTCATGGAACATGTTTTGCAAATGGGAAATAATCTAAAAGGCCATTAATGGTGAAATGATAACATTTCCATTTCATGCACATATCCATGCTATGGAATACTAGATGGCATTAGTAAAAATTAGGTAGATCTACTTGGGCTAATATGTAACAATCTAAGTGAAAACTGCAAGTTACCATTAATAGTGTATATGTTATGACTACATCAGTGCAAAAAATATCACAAAATAACCATCTAAAACACCCAAATTTATGTCTTATATTTGAATGTGTGTATATGTGTATGTATACAGAGATAGAGAAATGTATACATACGTAATTTTCTTAAATGATGATTACCTTTCATTAGGGAAATACTGTGTTGAATATTCTAAAGCATGATTTATTTTCTATAATATATTTTCTATATTGTATTTATGTATAATCTGGGAACATCCATAGGACTTTGTATGTGCTTTTTTATAACATTTACCAACTACTACTATGTGCTGAAATAATATATGTATATATAATTTTATTTATTATAATATATAAAAATATAAATATAATATACTTTCTATATAAAAAGATCTATCTATCTATATATAATATCTATATAATATCCCTCATTGTTCTAACAGTTTAAGCAAATACAGGATAAAATTTATGCCTGGTCTCATATATTATCCTTCACAATACAGTAGTTTGCATATGATCAGTGCTCAACTAATAGTTCTTCGATAAATATTTTAAATTATTGTATTACTATGTATAAAAGGCATGAGATTAAAAATATATATTATGAACAACTACATGGAAAAGTATAATCATTTGCATCATCCAGCAATCTGATTTTTAAATTACATCATGAATACTCATTTGTCTCAAGAAATAGTCTTTCATTTAAGATTATTTCAAAAAACTTTTCCCTCACAGAAATTCCACAAACAAGACCTATACGCACAAAGTTAGAATTGTTTTCCTTACATCTAACTATGCAAACTTAAGGAAAATAATTTAGAGCTCAAAAAAAACCTCATATTATTTTGTTTTCTTTGCTTTTTGCATTTTTTTCAGACTTGGGATGTAGCTTTGTCATGGACTGCTAGAGCATGTGGGAAAAAATGTGTGTTTCAGCATAATATTCATTTAGAAGAACTAAAAATGGTCCATCCTAAATTTAATGGTATTGGTGAAAATATATTGGTTGGCCCTGAAAATGAATTTACTGCAAGTAGTGCTAACGGAAGTTGGTATGCAGAGAAGACAAAGTACTATTTTGAAAATGACAGTTGCTCTGATGACTGTTTTAATTATATACAGGTATTTAATTTTTATATGATTCAGTAGACTCATTAACTGCTTTACTACTAACTTTTTATTATGTTCAATTTTATAAATAAACTCAAGTGGTAAAATTATTTCTAATAGAATCAAAATTCAACTCAGTCCTAAATTTTCAAAATATCTGTAATTCCATCTACTATGTAAACCGTACAATTATAACATTCCTTTAAGTATAGTAAATCTAATCTCCTTACCCAAAGATGAAAGGTGCCTTATTAAAAACAATGCACACTGTAACAGAAAGAAAATAGAACATGAAACTTACTTTTAAGTTATTGACCATAAGCATAAATAAAGGACTTGATTATTTTTCACACAGATCAGTACATATACTACTATATAACTGACTAAAACATTTCAAATGGAAATTAATAGTATTATTTCCCTCCTCCATGCCTAACAATCCACCCTTACACTTTATATTCCAAGAATACTGAACCTTGTGATTTCCTGTATATACATTTATTATTTCACATATCACATTGTTTTATAATCTGTTTGAATATTATATTACACTGAGTGCAGGAAACTTGTCTTTTCATCCATATATTCTCAACACGTGGGATTATTTAGGTCTTCAATACATATTTGCATCAGAAATCAAGGAATTATTGAGTGAACTTCCAAGCTTTTAAAAAAGATTTTAATTTTTCAATCAGTAGGCTCTGATGCCATGTTTTATGTAAAATCTTGGAATTTTTTCATGTTGAACTCATGTATTTGTGTTCCATCAAATGAATCATGTTCCAATTTTTTTCATCAGTTCTTTCTTCTTCCTGAAAGTTCTAGTGGTTTTCCATTGTCTACTCATATCAAAGCCAGCAATACTCTCAGTAAACTAAGCAAGTAGACTCCCTGACCTAGTCCTCTATTTTTTTAATCCTTAAACCTGGTATTCTAGATATTTGTGCTTCCTGTATTTGGTCTGCCTAACTTCACTTCAACTGTCGCAGACATTCTATTCTCTATTCTTTTAAAGCATCACTTCATTTCTGTAAGAGTCATACTTTTAAAACCACTAAGACTTGGGATAAAGAAAAAAGGAAAACAAAAATGGTTTTTCTCTCTTCCACAGAGGTTAATTAAACAAGTACTTTTTTGTCACTTGTAGGTATGAGAAATACTACAGCCATACTGTGAATTTCTGGAATATCATTTTTCTCATATTTTCACTCCAATTCAAGATCTGTTTTTCCTTTTATAGAAACCTGCTCTTTAATTCATTTTTGAAACAAAAGGCCCTCACTCTTTATTATTTTATAGTGGAACTTCCTTAACAATAAAAAAAGAAATTACAGTAGCATTCAGTTACTCTGTCTTCTTGTATCACCTTTCCTTCCCTTCTGTAATCTTAGTGTCTTTCTTTTTCTGCCTTCTACTCACAACTTCCATTCTTACAAAACCTTTTCTCTTCTTTTTTCCCTGTTTCTCTCTGCCGATAACCTAGAATTCTCAGATTCAACAAGAGGTTGAAAATTGATTCAAGCACGTGTGCCCTCTCTTGGCCCTAAAGCAATATTCTGAACCAGGGTTTCCCAACCTCTTTATCTGAAGAATACAGTATTGGTAGAACCTAATAAAGTGTTTCTCTAAATACAGTTTTAGAAATGCTTCCTTAAATCAATAATAATTCTCTACCTGCATCCAAATGAAGAATAGTTCATATTTCTTGAATTGTTTGCTTAAGAGTTCTATGTGAATATAACATATTATGGTTTATAAATGGCAGAGTAAATGTTTAGAATTAAATTTTATAATTTACTTGAAAATTTTATTTTAGCTTGTTTGGGACAAATCTTACAAAATTGGTTGTGCTGTTACACCATGTCCAAGAATTGGACATATTAAACATGCAGCAATTTTCATATGCAACTATGCACCAGGGTAAGTTACTTTAAATTTTAAAAAATATAAAAATAAATGGGGAATTTTTCAAGGTTAACTTTTTCTAATTTTCAATATATTCTTCTAAATGTCTTGGTGAACTATAAAAGATGAATGTAAGGTATTAATTGAAGACTTTATTTTAAAATACTTTCAATTCCAAAATGAAATGTCATAATTTAGAATACTGATTTTATATATAGACTAGCCAAGTATTAACTTCCCAAAGGAATTTTAGCTTTAGCGTTTTTTTCATAATATTTAGCCTAACTAGTATAGGATTTAAATTATTCAAAATGGTTTGTCCCATATTTGCAGCAAATGTCAAAAGAATATAGATGTGTTGAAATACACATTGTAAGATTTGTTTCAGGAGTACATCAGTTTTGGAACCAGAAGGGCATTTTTAATAGACTATCCTTTGGAGGTTGCATTTTTAATTGGACTAAACTTGTACATATAAGTAACATTAATAACTTAGAGATGGAAGATGACTTAAGAAGTCTTCTAGTCAAGCTATCTATATGAACCTTGAATTCTCTCCACTTACCATGTGATCATTTACCCAGTACCTGAACACCTTCTTATGATGGGAAATAAAAATCTTTCAAAATAGCCTCCATCTGTGGAGAGCTGTTGAAGTCTCAACTTTTCTTACAGATTATTATGGTACTATAATTAATATTACTAAAATATCCAACTGAGAAAATATTCTAATCTATATGTCAAGTAAACAGTAAAAACTGACTACATGTCAAGATTGAGAAAGAATTTCTCCAAGAAAAATACTTCTGGGACTAAACCAAAAAGAAAAAAGAAAAAACCCGACATGGATTACTGATTGTATTCCTTTAGGTAGGGATGACAATAGAACTATAATATTCAAATTAGCCTCAAAAGCCCTTTCCTGATGGAAGCCTTACTGACTTTGAATATAAGCATGCAAAACAGGTTTGGCATGTAAAGCCACTGCACAAGTTTTTAGGCTTCCTTTCATTTTAGACTAGAAGCCTTGGGATGATACTTATTACATGGAGAAACTTTTGAAAGTTAACTACTGATTGGTATTGAAAATTCAAGCAGAAAACTGGGCACTGGCATGTGTGAAGGGGGAAGAGGTTCTTCTGGGGCACTTCTTTTCATTTATGTGCTCAAGATCTATGTATAAGGCTCTGATCTATCTACTAATGGGACTAAAAAAGGCTGACCATGTTTATTTTACAATCTTAGAAAGGAGATAAACAATAAAGTTAACATAAATAAATAATTTTTAATAAGATAATGGAATATGCCATTAATAACAAGATAAGCCTATAGGGTATAACTAGTATGGAATATACAGAGGGTAGTTGCAAAAAGACATGGTGGTATTTGAACTGAAAGCCAGATGATAAGAAGATGGCTAAAGGCTATTTCAGGTAGAAATAAGAGCATGTATAACAGCTCTGATCTGGGAATGAGTTTTAGCATGTTTGAGAAATGAATAACTATGGTTAGAGGCTGTTAGAAGAATTCAGTTCAATGTAATTAGAGGACTTAAGTCCCCATTTTCTTGCTGTTTCTCAGCCAGGGTTGCTCTCAGCATCTAGAGGCTCCCCATGTTCCTTGACACGAGGCTTCCACCACCTTCAGGTCAGCAAAGGCTCATCTGATCCTTCTCATGCTTCAAATCTCTGACTTGTGCGACCAGGCAGAGAAAACTCTCTCTGCTTTTAATGTGTCCAACTGATCGCATCAAGTTCCCCTGGATAATTACCCTATTTTAAGCTGACCTGTGCCACATATTATAACCTAATCGTGGAAGTAAAGCCCATCATACTCATTGTCCTGGAAATTATGCAAAGCATATACCAGGGATGAGGGATCCTGTGGTCCATCTTAGAATTCTGTTTTCCACAGTGTGGAAACTGTGAGGAAATGTCCGAGTCTGGATATATTATGAAGGTAGAGCTAATAATACCAGTTGATGGATTTGACTTTTAGGGGTAAGTAGAATATAATAATCTAGGAGAAACCTGTATCTTTAATATGAACAACTGGGTGAATAATGATACCGTTAACTCAGATAGGGAAGAGTAGGAGATATATTTTATATTTGGACATACCAGGTAGAAATATAAAAGTGTAAATTATAAATGAATCATGAGAAAGAACAAGCTATTTGAAGGTCTGTGATAGGTTTCTAACTAGAGGGAACTGCTGGCATACAGGCCCTGAGGTAAAGATGAGTTACAGTCCTGAGTGAGATCACTTAATGAGGGAGTGATTAAGGAGACTTGATTTAAGTACTAAGTCCTAGAGCACCACAATGTTTGACTTTAAGCAAAGGAGTGGCAAAGAAGAATGAAAAGAGGCAAAGGAAGGAAACCAAAACAATGCTGGTAAGATTACTTGCAAATCAAATGAGTCAAGATGCCCAGAATAGTTAACTGTACAATGCTCCTGAAAGACTGAGAAAAGGGAGGAAGGAGAAATGACAGTCCCATTTGAAAGGATGAGGGTATTTGATGACCTTAGTAACAGTAGTGAATGCAGGGGTATCCCGTGACTATAATGATAAGGTGAAGCTACTGGTTGTTAGGATTATTCTTCTTTTCCCTAACCTGTCCCTTAGGCTTCTTTGTCTTGAAATTTCTATCAACTGTTATTTTCTATCAACTCTTTCAATGAAATATTGGCAAGTCTACTTGTGAAGAATCTAGGTTGGAACATCCATTAGTCAACTGAATCTAAGTTTTATTTGATATGCACTCGATACAGGCAGTATTAGCTATCTTTCTTAAGCGTAGTTGGTAGAAAAATCAATCCACCACAATATTATGAAATACAGAGTAGAAATGAAAATAGGAGAGATAAATTGAAAATTAGAAAGAGTGCTGGGCTAAATGGTGGCCCCCAAAAGATATACCAAGGTCCTAATTTGCAGAACCTGTGAATATTAACTTACATGGCAAGAGTGAATATTAATATTGCCTTATGTGGCAAAATACATGGTTAAGATAAGGATCTTGAGAGGAGGAGCTTATCCTGGATTACTCAGGTTGGCCCTAAATGCAGTCACATGTATCCTCATAACAGAGAGGGAGAGGGAGATTCAGCACTAGGCCCACAGAAAAATAGGAGGCAATGTGACCATGGAGGAAGACGTTGGAGTGATATATCCACAAACCAAGGAACCCCTGGAGCCCACAGAAGCTGGGAAAGCCAAGGAGTTCACCCTCTGAGCCTTCGGAGGGAGCACAGTGCTGTCAACATCCTGATCTGGGACAGCAGCCCTCCAGAACTGAGAAAATAAACTTCTGTTGTTTTAAACCCCCCATTTTATGGTAATCGGTTGAAGTAGCCACAGGAAACTAACATGGGATTGAAAGATAAAATATATTTGGCTATGAAGAAAATATGAAAAATGACAACCTTGAAAAATTTTCTCAACAGAAAACAAAATATTTATGAAAAAGAAAGGAAATATGTGGGACAGATACATCTACAAATAGGTGTGCCTGAAACACAGAAGAATAAAGGGAACAAAAGTAATCAAAGAAAAGAAAAAATGTTCCTAATCTATAAAGATACTCATATTAAGATTGACAGTTTATAATGTAATAGAAAAAGTGAACTGAAACAGTATTTACATATACCATTTTCTTGTCATTATTTTTGAATTTCAAAGGTAAGTACTCACACATTTCTAAGGAAAATAAAACAAAATAAAATGAAACAGATTAGCTTTGGATTTAGGTATTGAAAAGGATATAATCAAACAGAATTTAAGCTTAAATGGTAGGTAATTTTATTAACTGAGTTAGGAAAAGATGTATGGTGGAGGATAAAGGATTTGCCTATTTTGGACATGTTGTATCTGTAGGTGACTGCAGGACCTTTTATTTAATTAAATATATGTTTGTAATAGGTGCACCAGACACTGACTACATAATAGAATTCCAAATTTTTTATATGACACTTACCCTGAAAACACTTGTAGTCTGCTGGAAAAGAAGTATGTCAAAAAAAAAAAAGGCAACATTAACCAAATACGCAGACATATATATATATATTTTAAATAAAAAGAGTTGTGGTAAAAGCTGGTATGAAATCATAGAAGCAATTAGTCTGGATATACATTCAGAGGATATCAGCTTTGATGCATAGAAACTGTATATTAAAGAGGAAAAATAGGCCAGTGGGGAAAGTAAGAGATCTAGGACTGAGGAAAATGAAAATAGATTGATTCTAAGGCTGGAAGCTTGAAAGAAGTAAATGATAATGTCAAGAAGTATTTAGTAAGGAAAATTTTCTTTATTTAATAGTTAAGGAATACTGAGTGACAGGTGGTACCATTTTCTTGAACTGACAGCTAGAATAGATTTTCCAACATCCCTACAAGTTTGGTAGGGCCTGTGATTAAGCTAAGGCCAGTGGAACAGAAGCCACTTCCAGGCATGGTCTTTAAAAACTTTCTGTGTGATCCTTCACACTCTTGGTCTTCCCTCATGTGCTGGCTGCATACAGAGGATCTGATGGAGGATTCAGATGTCCTAGAGAGTGGAAGAGCTGCAGGAGGAAATGAGCCAGTGCCGCAGAATAACTGCATGGAAGAAAGTTCTTTCATCACTGCCAACACCCATACTGGACCATGGATTGGATTCTACTTATCATAGCATGGAAACTGGGAGGAAAGGTCAGTTCAGAATATAGTCTGAAGATGGAGCTAACAATACCTGCTTATGGATTTAGCTTTATGAGTGAATGGAATGAAATATACCTATGCTTTTAGTCTGAGCAGCTGGATAAATGGTGATAGCATTCAATCAAATAGGGAAAACTTGCAGAGGAGCAGAGCTTGAGTGAAGATCAAGTGCTCTGTTTCAGATACATTGGGTAGAGAAATAAATGTGGGAAATGTAAATGAATCATGAGAAGGAGCTAGTCAGATGAAGGTCTAGGATAGGTTTCTAAGGAGTGGAAACTGCACGTATAAAAACCCTGGTGCAGAAATGAATCACAATTCTGAATAAGATGACCTTGTGAGAAAATAAGTATGGAAAAGGGAACAGAAGAGACTTAAGGACTAGGTGCTACATCACTACAATGTTTCAGCTTCAGGCAAAGGATCTAGCAAAGGAGTAAGAAGAGGGGCTATTGAGGTAAGAGAGAAACCAGAACTGTGCTGGATTATTTTAAAAATAACATTTAGACTTACTGTCTCATCAGTCTCTTTTTATTATATATGAAGTTGCTCTTTCCATGCTTTTATGCATACTAATGTTTATGATTCAATGATATATTGTCATCATTTTAGACATTTTGAATAGTTTAAATACATAAAATGCAAACAATGCAAATAACTCATTTGAAGTGATGACAATGGAAGAACTATGACAAATCCACAAATGTGTGGTGACAACCATATACATTCATTGCCTGGCCCACTGTGATTTTATGATACCGTAAGTGTTAAGACATATCTCAATTTCATAGATATTAAAATATGAAAAGATGTTTATCATTGAGTTATGAAATGCAGTATATAACTGAAGGAAAGAAAAGATTTACAAAGCAATAGGTATCATTACTATGTAAGATAAAGGAAAAACATGTTATATAAAATAATATTTTATTCAGTTAAGTATGACATTCTAATCTATTTTGTATTTAAAATATTGCAGCATATTTGATTTTATGACCTACTAATAGCTCATGACTTGCATTTTGAAAAATATTACCCATTTAGTATACTGTATGTAGATGTTTGGCAATGAAGAGAAAGAAATACAGTTGAGTGTAGAGTTGAGTGAAAGCTGTTTTTTATAATTTTTATAAGAAACATTAGACATTTCTAACTTACTGCTACACATTAACTATGAGCTAAAGAAAGCCATCAATAAATAGAGAGTTTTAGAATATGGGGGAAGAATTGAAAGAGCAAGTTCTATTTGGAAAAGGTGAGAGGAGAGAATTATAAGAGAAATATAGAGAAATTCCTAACAGTGAATTTTTTTCTATTTCTGCTTGGTAGAGCTCATGAGGGTTTAATATTGATATTTCAAAAGGAGAATATTTTTGGATTCATTTATTTATTCTTTCTCATTCCTTTGTTTTCTGTTTTATTCCTTTGAGATATTCAATCTCCCAAGTATTTTTAGGGGGAAGGTCTGTTATATGGTGCTGCCTTGGTTAAGATAAACAACATTCTTTTACCTTTAATCCTACTTAATATTGAAGATATTAAAATTATGATTTTTACTGGACCTCTGATTACCATTTTTTCTGGATTTTATGACCTTGCATGATATATAGATTCTTTGTCATTGCTTCCTATGGATTATTATTTTAGGTCATTTTAATAAAATATGTTTAATACTTGATACATATTCATGATAAAAAAATTCAAAGGTACCAAGAAGAAAGTAATATGTCCATCCCTGTCTTACAGTTATCCTCTCCAATATTTTATCCTCAAAGATATACTCTGTGCATATACAAAAGTATCTCTATCTGCATGTATGCGTGTTTCCATAATTCAAATGGAACACACTATACGTCCTGTGGTTTTCTTTAACTTTTTTACTTAACTGTATGCACTTGAAGTCTTTTGATTTGGGTACATGAAAAGTTCCCAGATTCCTTTAAAGACTTTCACTGTGGCTTTTTTTTTAGATGTGCAAAAGTTTATTTAAACAGAGCTCTCCTTTTGATAGACATATAGGCTATTTTATTACTTTTATTACAAAAAGTAATTATCCAGGTGGACATGTAGTTTTCACATGATTTCGTATCTGTACCATGATTTCATAGTCATGGAATTACTAGGTGAGAGAGCAAGTGTGCTTTTAACTTGGGTGGGTATTACTGAATATCTGTTCATCATGGTCACACCATTTTCTGTTACAAAATATTTCTTATATCAACATATGAGAGGCTCTTTTTATAATTCCCTTGCTAACATAATATATTTTCAAGCATTTTGCCATTTATTGCTTATGAGTTCAGTATGTTTTTAATTTTCATCTCCTATTTTATAAATTTAGGTACTTTTTTGTAAGTTTCAAAAAAACTTGTGTTTCATTTTCTGGGACCTGACTGTTCCAATATGTTCACTATTTTTCTCTTAAGTTATTAGACATTTCTTTTTAAATTGTAGGAGTGTTTTATATAGCAAGAAAATTAGTTCTTTCATATACTGTAATTACAAATACTTTCTCAGTTTGATGTTTAAATTTTGACTTTATTTATAATGCAATTTATTTTTGCCAAATAGAATTATTTTGTTTAACTGTAGGAAGAAATGTATCAACACTTTTTTCATGGGTTTTGAGGTTTTGTGTCATATTTAGACAAGCATTCCCAAAATGTTACCCCACATTCTCTTCTAGCAATTCTTAACTTTTTTTAACTTCTAAATATTTGATCCACTTTGCTTCTGAAAATTATATAAGATGGTATAAAAATTAGTTTCCTGCTTTAAATAACCATAAAAACTGGACTAAACATAAGATAACTTGTTTCTGGCATTAGTAAACTGTCAGTGCAAGACTATGATCTTTACAAATAGAGAAGAACTCAGTGTGAACCCTACATTTGCCTTGGTTTTCTTTTCAAGAGCATTCTCCAAGCCATGGCTAGAGAAACAGAATCCAAACAAAGAATGTGTATTTTCTGGGCAAAAGAAGTATTTGTGCTTACTATGTGTAGGCATCTGGTATTTGGGACTAGCATCCCAAAGAGGAGCAGATCTACAAAGAAGAAACCCCAACAGCCTATGTAAAAACTCTCCATGGGTCTTTGGCCAACTCCTGAGCAGCACATCTCAAGGCAGTCTTCTGGAGGGGTTAGGTGGGAACATTTGCTTGGAGGCTGAAAAGTAGCACAGAGATTTCAGAAGTTACATGATGCTGAGGACACAGAGTTGCAGTTTGGGCCCAGCCAAAATGAAGACATGTTGGTAAACAGCCTGAGGCATTACCAAACAGAGCATAATAATCCAGAAAATATGTGTGTATTTTATTACATAAAAATTTAAAACCAATTTATGGCTGAAGAAATATAGATATAGCCAAAGAAAAAATAATATACTGGGAAAATAAATTTGTGGAATATATGGCAAAGTTAGTCTCCTTAATTTATAAAGAATTCATGCAAATCAGAAAGAAAAAGAGAAACAACTCAAGAGAATAATGTGCTGAAGATATGAAGAGGTCATTTACTGCAAAGAAAATAAAATGGTCATTAATCATATGGAAAGGTATTTAATCTTACTGATAATTCAAGTAATTCAGGTAAAACAAATATAACTGACTACTTTCCACTCATCTATTTGAGAATATAGAAAAGCTTCACTGATACATATGAAAGGAAAATAAATTTATACAATCTTTCTGGATTTGGCAATGTTAACAACATTTAAAATATACTTACCTGTTAATCTTATAATCTCCTGATTAGGATTTCATCTTATCAATATCCTCACAAAAGCTGTTTAACAAATAAACAGAAGGATACACACTGGAGTATGTTTTAATACTGTGAAATTGAAATTGAAAAAAAATGACTCCAGGAGTAGGAGCCTGAGTGACTAATTTACTGTACATTGTTATGTAATCATTGAAAAGACTGGGTCTTCTCCATGTACCAATATGGAAAGGTCTCGCTTATTAGGTGAAAAAGTAAGATGCAGGAAAATAATAAGATTGGTTTGCTTTGTTATAGCAGCTGGCATTACCAGAAAATGTAGAGATTTAGTAAGATAGAAGTGGGAAATTTCAGTTTGGTGGGTAGCTCTACTTCACTAGTCATTTCAGACCCAGGTTACTCCCAACTTGTTTATTTACCATTCCCTGAGAGCAAGGTCTTATCTTCACGGTCAAATCCAAGTCACAGATACAAGGAGTTCAAGTACATAGAAAGAGAAAAGAAACACATTGTCAGCATGACTAGCTCAATGCACCAGGTGGGAAGTGATGAACATCAGTACTGCTTCCATTCCATTGGATATCAAATTGATCATACGGTCATATCTGAGTTGCAAGAGAAGTTGGTAAATGTAGTGAGGCTAGCTGTTAGTGTGCCAAGCTAAAATGCTGTTATTCCAGTGTTTCAAGAGATATTTAAATTGAAAGCTAGCAGTCTCTATCACAAATATATAAGTACTGAAAATTTCTGTGTAAAACATTTTATTCTGGAAGGAATAAGAAGGTCTTAACAGAATTTATCTTTGGAAGACAGATGGGAAGTTGACGACAGAGACATTTTCCCTATAAGGTTGCCCTTTTCTGCTTCCTCCTTTCTACCAATACTTACAAATGTTACACATGTATTACTTTTGTTTGTTTATTTATTTTTCTTCCACAAAGGATATCTGGATTGAGATTGGAGATGTAAGACATTTTTAGGAGGTATGAAAGAAAGGAAGTAGTCAAGGGAGTTTCTCAGATTTGTGATTCAGGCATGAAGGATATTGTCATCAACTGAAAGTTTTGGGAGGGAATATGATGAGTTCTACTTTGAACATAATGAATTTGACTTGGTTGTGAAATACTTTGAGATGCTTAGTAAGCAGGTAATTGTATGGGTCAGAAGCTCATGAGTGAGTCACTACATAGAACAAATATTTGGAGTGCCAGAATACATGTGGTAATTGAAACCATGGGAGTAGATGGGATTGCTTCATGAAACAGTATAGAGTGAGAAGAGAAGAGGACCTCTGGAATGTCATGCCAATATGTAAGGGCTGTTATGGGAAGATAAAGTGGGAGGCAGGACCCAAGAAAGGGGCCAGACAAGGAGGAGAAAAAAACAGAAGAGTGTGCTATTATAGGAGGCAGGATATTTTTAGAAGAAAGAAAGAATTCAAAATTTCAAATTCTAAGAAGTCAAATACAATTAGGACTTATAAATAACAGATTTAAAGAGAAGTTAATTGATAAACATAGGAAGAGTTGTTTTTATGGAGTAGTGGAAATTGATTGGGATGAATTGACATTTTGCTGTTGTTTTTATTTTGTTTCTAAACTGAGGAACGTAAACATATTTAAATATTAAACTGAATGATCGAATACAGAAATACAGAATAAAACTAATTATTTATAAAGAATAAAAGCAGAGTATACAAGATATAATTAAAGATGAAAGTTCCTTGAGAAGATAGAAGGATATTAAAGAGACTAGCCTTAGAAAAGGAGGAGCACAGATCTTCAGTTATATTAGAAAGGAAGAAAAGAGTAAGTGTATTTGTCATAGTGACAGGAAATTTCTCAAGTTACCATCTAAAGGTTATATTATGTTTCTCTGTGAGGTAGGACAGATCATGTCCTGAGTAAAAAGTGGAAGACAGTGAAGCTGGAATTTTGAGGATTGCGAAGGTCTGAAATAGTTATTATGGAAAATGAGAGGAAGCTGACTGGGGACCCACAGAAAGATTTTTCCCCAGCAACATCTAGCAGCCCTAAACAGACAGTGAGATTCCTTTCTTTTTTCCAGCACTGGGGTTTTGTCAGGTGAATATAAAGGAAAATAGTGCAGAAGAGGATGTCTGTTAGCTAAAAATTATGCAAAGCCATAGACCTAAACTGGACAGAGGAAACAGCAGAATGGGAAGGGAGAAAAGAGGAAAGTGAATAGACTTGCAGTGCCCATGAAATTAATGGACAAATGTGGCAGGAGTCAACAGTGAGCAGCCTGGAGGGACAGGAGGCTGCAGTCATTGAGTGGAGTTGTGATGCGTTCAGAGATGAAGCTGTTTTAGGGGATACCAAGATGCAGGGTATGGCCTCAAAGAGACTATTATGGAGTATTGGGAAGTTTTGTGATGGTGAAGGCATCCAGTAACAAGAGAGTCCAAGTTATTGGATGAATCATCCATAAGCATATTATAATCATCTAGGTCCCATATTCTGGGACCATGACACAATTTTAACTGAGAAGGGAGATGGAGAGTCAGGTGCCAAAGTAAATAAAGAGGCATAATCAGAAGGAAATCATATCTTGGAGAGGATTAGAGAATGGCACAGCTAAATAATGTTAAAGAAGCTTTATCTATGTTTAACTTGGGTCCCTAGTCCTTTAGGTGCAAGATGTGGAAGTGAAAGGAGGAGATGTGACCAACTGAGTTTTACCGAAAGTGATAAAGTAAGGCAGCTTTGCACAGACAGCAATAATTTGAAGCAAATAAATAAATAAATAACAGGATCTATGCTTTCTTTGACCTTGAACAAGACCAGAAAGTAGTCAGGGAGTTTTTGACAAAAACAAATATTAGATGTATAGGAAGAACCAGATAGGATCTCTAAAAGATAATGTTGCTTCCTGCTTATTGCATTGTATTTTTCTCTAGCTTATTGGGATAGATTCTTTAAATCTTCTTGGCAAACCTGTAGATGCCCAGATATGGACCAGAAGTCACCGTTGTGGTATTCCTCAACGATACATGGAGATAGTGAATGTAAAGGAGGTTCTTGCAGGTGGTTTCAATTTTCTGGCTGTAGGAGACAGAAAATCAGTATCTGTTTGATGTGCTCTAGTCTGTGTTCTATGAACAGTATATAGACTCCTGAGTTTGCACATGGAGAAATTTGAAGAGAAATCTGCCTATACAAAATTGTAATGGTTTGATAGTGAAATCAGAGAAGTAATATATGATTTGCAAATAACTACAAACCTCTGGATGTCCCGGATGCACTGGAAAGCTCCTCATTTAAGGATACCAGCCACCTTATTGGTTATCACCCAAAACTTGGAATATGATTCAGAAATTTGATATTCAGGTTTTTGAATATGTATTTCTTAGGTCTGGCCATTCTTCCAGATGGCCTAATGTGGCCTAACCATGGATTTATATGCCTAATATTTGTTTTTATAACTTCCAACTACAAACTGAATAAATGAAGAATCCTATTTAAATTACCAGGATTACTGACCTTCCCCTCACTCAACAATATATTTTCCCTATCTATCTTCCCTATCTTTATTATCTTAAAACCTTTATATAGTTTTCTTGACTCATCTCTACTTTTGGTCTTTTTCTTACTTAGCTCTGCACACTTAGTGCAATAATTTGTCTTTTCTCCTCTCTGTACAGTGGATTAAACCAATTTTGTAAAATCCCATTTAAATTTACTTGCTTGTTTATATATTTATGTATTTTTTATTTAAACCTCTAAGTGATCCATGCACCTGGGTTTTTGAAACAATAGGAATTTCAGGATTTTTCAAACTCTTCAGAAAATTAATATGTCATTTCTACAGAACTGTTAATATATTTATGCCAACAGGAGAGCAATTAATAATAAAACATTCTATAACATCCATTTTAAAGGGAAATTTTGCTACAAACTAAAATTAAAGCAGCTTTAAAACTCTCTCATTTAAAGTACAGTGTTCTGTTTCAAGGATATGGGAATTCGTTTCAGAAGTGGCTTTTCTGGGGGGAAAATGGGGACAATTTCCTCTCAAATTTGAGTACTTCCTTGAATCCATTCTTTATTAAATCACCTTTATAAATTAATGAAAAAATGGGCAACTCTATTACTTAAATAACATACAAAATTTGAAACATTTTCTAACTAAGTGTTTTCTGCTTTTTTTGTAGAGGGACTCTGTCCAGAAGGCCTTATAAGCCAGGAATATTTAGTACTCAGTGTAGCAGATATGACAGATGCACAGATTTTCTATGCAGTAAGATAAAGAAAATAACTTAAACATGAAAAAATCCATAATGCATTGTATAAGAAAAATGAATTGTTGAACAATACTTTTTCATTATCCTGTTGATATCATTCCTTTGATCAGAATGGATTATTGTATTATCAAAATAGTTTAAAAGAGTATCATCTTTACATTTTTCTAGACCACACAGCCTTTTCTGCCCTCTAGAACCCCTATTCCTGCCCCTAGGGACATACCAGGATGTCTGAAAGAAGCACAGGGAGCTAGCAGTTATAACCTGAAAAAGGTTCACAGTTAAGCCCTGACATAGCAACCTGTTTGAAAAGGACTGCTCTAAAGGATAAAATATTCCATAATATTCATAAAGAGAAAGAAGTAAGGCAGCAACTTTTAACAGCCTTTTCTTTAAGTTTTTCCATACAATTACTCAAAAGATAAAAGTACAAAATATGCTTGATTAAATTTGTCTTCTATTTTTTTCCCAACATAAGAGCATATAATCCAAAAGTATAACTACCCCTGGAATTTATGTTGCTTAGAGGAATGTAGTAGGGGATAAATATAGACAGTGACTAAGGACCACATTATGTGTTTGTGTTGAAGAAATGAGTGGGCAGTTTCACCCTAATGCCAAAGGTGGGGTGAATCCACCCTAACATTTCTGCCCTTGCTTCACTTGAATCAGGATGCAAAGTCTTGCTTTTCCTATTCCCATTTTCTTTCTCTTCCAGAGAAATTCAGTCCTAAAACCATTAAATAAGTCAGAACAAGGCAGTCATCCATACACAGAGGAGTCACATTTGACATGTTAGATCCTAAGCAGGTTGACAAGGGACCCATACACTCTGCAGTGGACATAGGGAGATGGCCCAAGCAGGGTGAGCACAGTGTCCACATGGGGGTATGGCCTTGTGTGGAAGTTAGAGGCTTCATGGAATAAGTTCAGTGTCCATGCTTGAGCTCAGGCTTAGAATGTCAGAGATCAGGATGAAGGGATGTCCATGCAGGGATGGCTCAGGGTGAGGTGTCTCAGCCTGTATTAGGTGAGGAGAGCATCAATACGTGGTGGGAAAGAGATGCCTGGCATAGAGTATCAGCATCTGAGCAGGTGAGGAAGGCATCCTTGGAGGTCTGGTACTGGTTGTTGGAGCCCAAGCTGAAGAAGGAGAGGATTCTCACAGAGGGGTGGCTTGGCAAGAGGTATTAAAACTTAAGCAGGAAAAGAGGCCTCCGTGTTTAGGGACAACTTCACATGAGATGCTGGAGTCCAAACTAGATGAAGTCTTTAATGTGGAGTAGGTGTCCTGGCTTGGGAAATATCAAAGTCCTAGTGGAGTAAGGAGGGATTCCGTACATTGGAGAAACTCGGAGCTGTGTTTCAGAGTCTGAGCAGGGTGGGAGGGGTTCAAGTGGAGGATCAACCTGTAGGTTGCCCAATTGAATCTGAATTTCAGATAAAAAATATTTTTAGTATATCTCAAATATTGCATGGGATATACACATCAAAAAAAAAAGATTTGTTGTTTTCTGAAATTTTTTTTAACAAGACAGCAGATACGTCTGTTTGCTAAATCTGGCAACTCAGTCAGCCTGGTATGTGGAAAGAAGAAAACAAGCATGAATTTTGTCACAAATTGGAATTAGAAATATTAGGACATAGGGATTTCAATAAACATAGATGTGAATATTTGATTATGTATGTGTATTTCCTAGTTCTGAGATGGCCTTGGATCAGTGGTTCCCCTGCCCCCAAAGCAGTGAGCACAACTAGCACCCAGATCATGGTTTTTCTAAATTCTAGCTTTCACTTAAAGGAATCAGGGCTTATCAGACAAAGGCTGGAGTCCAGAGCTGGGGCAGGAGAAATAGAAAACAAACCCAGAGCATATTTAATGCGAAGCAAGGAAGCACTGAAAGACTCATGGGGACATGAAAAGAACACAGAAGCCACTTTAAAGGGCTGTCACTGGTCAAACCTGGGATAATTTGAGCACCAAAATAATAATAATAATCAATATAAATTAATAAGTGAGTAAATTAAAAATTTGATGGGAAAAGTGTATTCACATAATTCCAAAGTAACTCTTTATAAAAATGCTTAATTACTAAGTGGGAAAGAGTGACTTAACCATGGAGCAGTCAGGAAGACACCACCCTAATAACATGGTCAAAGTGGAATGGAAAAATCAAAACCAGAATCCTGCACCCCTGAGAGAAAGCAATGAGAAGAGCATAACATTGCATCCGTGGTATTCTTACCAAATATGTATAACCTAGTCCAATCACAAAAGCTCATGAATATTGTATAAAGAATGAAGAACTGTCCCAGTCTGAAGAAAATATACATGAAAAGTAAATGTTATGCATAATTCTAAACATGATTCTTTTGCCCTACAGAACACTATAAACACACCTGGGAAAAACTGAGTGAGGTCCAAAGAGTAGTTGGTAGGAATTGCAATGATGTTAATTTCCTGATTTTGATGGTTGTATTATTGTTATGTAGAAGAAAGTCCTTATTTGTAAGAAATACTAAGTTTACTCTGGGATGATGACTTACCAGATTGACAAATTGCATTGAAATTATTCAAAATAAAAGTTATTTGTACTGTACTGCAGCTTTTTTGTAAGAGGGATTCTTTAAAATTTTTTTAAATGTCTTTAAAAAAATGCAAAATCTAAGGAAAGCAAATCAGTTTGAAGATTCCTGTTATAGTTAAGGAGTGAGATGAGGTTCATACTGGAGTATTTGTAAGAGAAATGGAGATGATGATGCAAATTTGATTAATATTTATGGAGCAAAATTAGCAAGTCTTAGAGATCAATTTGACATAGTGGTGAGAAGAAAAGAGTCTAATATAAATACCAGGTTTGGGGTTTTGGGTGACTACGGGTGCAATTGTTTGAGATAGAATTATATGAAGAGAAGAAGCTGTGGAAAATAGACAATGGGTCCACTTTTGATCATAATTAACTTTAAACACCCATTTAACATCTGAGCAGATAAGACCAGTAAGCTTAAGGTACAGATCAGGGCTGTATTTCTGAGTCATTAGCATATAGATAAGGCTAGAATTATATATATAAAATAAGGAAGAACTCACCCAGGCACAATGCATAGGAAGAGAAGAATAGTACATCAAGAATGGAATCCTAGGAAAAATCAAACAGAAATAATGAAAGACAATGAAGAAACAGAGAGGGACAAGAAGAAGCTGGCACCCTAGTGAACCCTTTCATTGAAGTATGCTCACTGAATTCGCAATATGATGACCATTAGTGACCTGAGAGAAGTTTCAGAGCAATAGCGGAGTGACAATCAGATTTTCACAGGTTGAAAATGAAAGGAAAGTCGAAACATGTTTCTGTCAAGAAGCTTGGTTGAGAATTTCCAGTTTAAAATAGCATTCTACTGTCAGGTTCCAACAAAGCCTCTCCTAGTTTTATTAGCATTAAAATGCTAATAAAAAGTCTTCCACTTAGTATCAACAAATTGACAAATCAACAATTATTTATTTAGTGGTAACTTTGTGCCTGTCATTGCACCATGCAGGGCAAAATGATAGATATACTTCCTGCCCTCTTTGAACTTATAGTCTAGCTAAGAAGAAAACTGTTATTTCAAAATTATACTTGTTTAAAGTTCTATGAATTTTAATATTAATGTTTGGAGCTCTTGTAAGTGGCATTTTTAAATTTTTTTATTTTTCATCTGTCAATTGGAATGTGGAAACCTTACCATCATTTGGATCCCTTTACAGTTTCCCATATATCCTATAATTATCCTCTATATTATATCTACATGCTTTGGAAATGTCACCAATGCTATACTTTTTTATTTCAACTCTCAAATATATTTTAAGTAACACAACAGAAGATTAGTCTATTATATTTACCCAAATAATCTATTATATTTACCATTTAGTGGCTCTCCTTTCATTCCTGATATTCCAAGTTCTTCTACTATTATTTACCCTCTATATGAATTGCCTTAGGATTCCTCCAGTTGAAAATGTTTATATTCTTTATTTTTGAAGATTATTTTTCTTGGATATAGAATTATTTCTTAACAGTTCTTTCCTTTTAGCACTTCAAAAATATTGTGCCTATTTCTTTTGGCTCTATAGTTTCTGATGAGAAATCCATAGTCATTTAACTCCTCATTAACATATAGGTAATGTTATTTTGCTCTGATTTTTTTCAAGATTTTATATTTTTTGTCTTTGATTTTCAGCAGTTTGATTATAATGTGTCTGAACATAGATTTCATGGGTTTATTCTGTTTGATGTATACTCAGCTTCTTGAATCTGTAGGTTTGTATTTTTTCAGAACTTGAGGTGTGTGTTTTTCCAAACTTGAGAACTTTTCAGTCATTATTTCTTTATATATATATTTTAGTACCACATTCTCTTCTCCTTCTGGGACTCTAATGACATCAATGTTAGACTTTTTGTTACTGTCCTACATGTTTCCTAAGGGTCTCTTCATTTTTTAAAAAAGTCTTTGCTCTCTCTGCCTTTCAGGTTGGATCATTTCCATTTGCTCTCTTGTTTTTATGTTTGCAGTCTCTTACCTTTGTCATCTCTCTTTTACTATTGAGCTCTTCCAGTGAGTTAGATTTTTTCCTTCTTTAAATTTTTTTAATTGAGGTGTAGTTGATATACAATATTATATTGGTTTCAAGTATACAACACAGTGGTTCAACAGTTACACACATTATTAAATCTTCACCCCAACTAGTGCAGTTACTGTCAACATAGAAGATGTTACAGAGCTAGTGACTATATTCTCCATGTTGCCCTTCCATCCCCGGGACCAACTTACATTATGATTGACATTTTTGTTCCTCTTTATCCTCCTCACCCTTCCCACTCCCTCATCCCAACCCCTCCTCCATGGTAACAACCCTTACTTCTCAATGTCTATGAGTCTACTGCTATATTATTCATTTTGTTTTGTTTTGTTTTTAGATTCCACATGTAAGTGAAATCAAATGATTATTTGTCTTTTTCCACCTGGCTTATTTCATTTAGCATAGTACCCTCTAGATCCATCCATGTTGTCACAAATGACAGGATTCCTTTATTTTTAATGACTGAATAATATTCCATTGTGTATATGTACCACTTCTTCTTTATCCATTCATCTATTGATGGGCACTTTGGTTGCTTCCACAAGTTGGCTATTGTAAATAATGTGGCAATAAACATTGGGATGCATATATTTTTCAAATCAGAAATTTTGTTTCCTTCATGTAAATTGCTAGTAGTGGAGTTACTCAGTCATATGATATTTCTATTTTTAGTTTTTTGAGGAACCTTCATACTGTTTTCCATAGTGACTGCACTGATTTACATTCCTACCAACAGTGTAGGAGGATTCCCTTTTCTCCACATCCTTGCCAACACTTGTTTGTCTTTTGGATAGTGGCCATTCTGACTGGCATGAGGTGACATCTCATTGTGGTTTTGATTTGTATTTCTCTGATGATTAGTGATGTGGAGCATCTTTTCATGTGCCTGCTGGCCATCTGTATTTCTTCTTTGGAGAAGTATCTGTTCAGGTCCTCTGCCCATATTTCAATTGGGTTATTGTTTCTTTGGCATTGAGGCATATGAGTTCTTTATATATTTTGGATGTTAACCCCTTATCAGATAAATCATTTATGAATATATTCTTCCACACTGTTAAGTTGTTTTTGTTTTTTGTTTTTTGTTGTTGTTGTTGAGACCCTGAAGCAGACAACCTAGCCAAGCCATGCCTAGACTCCTCATCACAGAAACTGTGATATAATATATGTGTGTTGCTTTAAGTTGTTAAGTTTTTGGTAATTTGTGAAACAGCATAGAAAATGAAACAAAATACCACTGAAAAAGACGGACCCATGATCTATATGAGAAACTCAAAAAAAGAAAAACAAACAAATGGCAAAAGAAAAATGCTCATCAGAATAATACTGCCATGGAACAGATAAAAAAATGAGAACAGAAAAGCCATCTTTAAAAAAACTTAATAAAGCAACTTAAAATAACAGATCAAAGCAAAGAAACTGAGGTCAAGGAAGATGTGGCAAGACAACAGAAGATGAAACCACTAACAGAACATAGGAAAACCTTAAAAGGAAAAAGTAAAACCATTACAAAGGCGAAGATCACATTGAAAATAGCACAAAGAACCAAAAAGGCTGGGAAAAACAGTAAAGGATATGTCATGACTGAGAAATACTAACAAGGAATTTAAAAGATTAAGAAAAATTATAAATAAGCACTGATAAATCAGGTTTAATGTATAAATACTTGGATGCCTCAAGATGCCAAAATAGTAGAACAGAAAATAAAGCTACAGATAGATGTATAGATATTTAAGGAAATAATTAAAAAAGCTTCAGAAATACTTTCTTTAATAATTAAAGGGCATATTATGGAAAGTAAATTGGTGCAGTCACTATGGAAAACAGTTAGGGGGCATCACCTAAAACTAAAAATAGAGCTGTCCCAGGATAGAACAATTTTGCTTCTGGAAATTTATCTGAAGAAAACAAAAGCACTAGCTCTAAAAGATATTGATACCTCCCTGTTCACTGCAGCATTATTTACAATAGTCAAGATAGGGAAACCACTTAAGTGTCCATCAGTGGATGGCTGGATAAAAACAAAATGTGGTATATATGTGAAATGTAATACTATTCAACCATAAAAAAGAATGAAATCTTGCCATTTGCAACAGGGATGGGCCTTAAGGGAATTATGCTAATAAATGAAATAAGACAGAGAAAGAGAAATACCATTTGATCTCACTTGTATATGAAATCCCCCCCCAAAGAAATCGAGCTTGCAGATACAGAAAACAAATCAGTGGCTGCCAGAGTTGGGGTTTTGACAAAATGGATGAAAAGAGTCAAAGGTACAAATTTCCACTGAGCTATAGAATAAGTAATCCTTAAGGATGTAATATATAGCATGAAGACTATAGTATCTACAGTATTGTGTGTGTGTGTGTGTTGTATATTTGAAAGTTATTAAGAGAGTAGATCTTAAAAGTTTTCATCCCAAGAAAAATATTTGAAACTATGTGGTGACAGATGTTAACTAGACTTATTGTGCTGATCATTTCACACTATATACAAATGCTGAGTCATTACATGTACACCTGAAATATAATGTTATATATTAATTATACCTCAGTTTAAAAACAAGTAAAATAAAAACAACCTTGTAAAGAAAAAAATTTAAAAAGCTCATACTATGTGCCAGGAAAAAGCAACACAATATAGTCCCCATTTGAACATTGCCTAGTGAGTTAGAGGAAAAGAAATCCTTTAAATATCCAAGCAAAAATGTGAAATAACTCACTAGAGAGTTTAATGTTTCTGGGTTTAGTCAGGAAAACATCTACTCTAAGTATTCCGACAATTTAGTATTCAACATAGGAAATACAGCTTCCATGAATGCCGTAAACTGTAGGGCAGCATAGAACAGAAAATTTGCCATGAAAAGGCAGTTAATTATGGTCTAAAAGTCAGAGAAAAAGACATTGAAGACCTCTTAACCTCAAACACCAACAAGTGTTTCATAAAAAGCAGCTATCAAAAGATTTCCAGTAAATTGCTGCAATTTTCAAGAACCTTTGAGAAAGCTCCTACTAATCATCTCAGTGTTCAGCAGCTAAGCAGATGGTTTCCCATTCTACCAAGAAGCCACTGTCAATCTCACATTCATTCAGGTCTCTGGCTAAGTCACGTCTGAGAATAGTGGTCTCCACTTCTCTTAAGTCTTCCAAATGTCACTTGCACTCCTGTCATTGGAAAACGCTAACCTGAAGCAGCTATGCAGAGAAAGGAATTCACAGAAAGGTAGGTAGTTCCCAGTTTCAGCTCTGCAATACAGAATCAGCTTTACACTGGTGTGATAGTAACTGCTGCTTGGCAATTGACAATCCTGCCTAGGGTGAAAATTCAGGCTGGTGTCAAACAATAACAGGCATTGCTCAGGGACAGTGGAGGGATCCTAAATAGACCTTAATGCAAGAGGTGTCAACCAAGAACTTGTATACAGCCAAATCTATTATTCAAGTATAAGCAAATAGGCAAATATTGTGGAAACATGCAGTAACTTGTGGTGTATAGTTCTCATGAGCACTTCCTGAAAAAACTCCTAGAGGATGACTTTCATGACAAAGGAGAGAGGACTGGCAAAATAAAAAGCTGCACTGAAAGAAATATCCATAAGCCTTGAATCTTAACTGACTGATGAAGACTAAAACAAATCTGAATATATAATTACAAAAAATGTAAATAAAAATAAATTGTGGCAATATGCAAATGATGTAATTAGTGAAACTTGGGAGGAGAAGAGAGAGGTGGAAAAATGTGCTTAATTTCCACATCTTTTATACCCACAGGTCAAAATATATTATTTAAGGCTGATAAATCAATCAATAGAGATGCAAGTAAATATAAATGTGTTTAAATATTTAATCAAATGCAAAAGTATAAGAAGAATATAATCAATGAAATTTAGTGATGAGAAATGAAGAAAAATGCCAAGAGGAAACATACTGACTGCATCATTGCTCATACTATCATCAATAGATGCACATACACAGAATGAAGTACAGAAAATATAAACTACATAGTAAAAGATTTTTTAAAAGGAGCCCTAAAATAGAAATCATACATAAAATATGAAGTAATAAATAAGGCCAAGCTCAAAAACCTAAAGTAGCCTCAAAGATCCAATAGTAGTTAGTGATTTTTAAGTTTTCCTCTAAGGGTAGTGTGATTGCAAAATAAAACCCCTGGTTGCCACTGTGTGTGAGAATTAATTTATTCTCCCACTCTCCTTCCTAGTGGAACCCAGGAATGATTATCTAATCTTGGAAAAGAAATTTATTTCCTGAAAAGTATTGTGATAACATTGGACTAGATAGAAAAAACAATTCCAGGCCATAAAGTTGATTTTGCCATTCAGGAAATGAAGAGCAACTGAAAACTTTTGAAAATACTAATTGAATGAGGAAAGTGAGTAGATTCAGATCAATTTGGAATGATCTAGGGGGAGAAATAAGAGATGAAAATAAGGGATGTTATTGAATCCTAGAATATTGCAGCTGGAACAGTCTTTAGAGGGCAGAAGTGAAGTGACTTATAGGTGATACAATTATTCAGAGATAGAATTACACTAGAGTCCACATGTCTTCACTTCTATACTTCCATGCTCTCTCAAGCCGACCAGGCTGACTATTCCTAAAAAAGAATATCTTGTTCTTTATGACTGGCTACTGGTTGGAGGGGGGACATCAAAGATGATGGGATTATGCCTAAGAATTAGGAGAATGATGTCATTATTATTGGAAAAATTATCCTATTTTTTAGAGAAAGAAAAAATTTTATGTAAATCTTTATGGACTTTCTTTTTCTTTCCAGGTAATGCAGATCATGATGAAACCATATGTATACATTGTTGCTTTTTATTTCTTGAACGATTTAATTACATTGTGTGAAATCGAGCTTTCAGTTGCTCCTTTATTTACAGATTACCGATTTTGGTATCCAAGATGGGGAGTGCCCCGGCCAGTTGTGTGTGATCCACTGTGCATATTTGTAATCTTACCGAGAATGATGTGTTTTTCAATATGTACCATAATTGTATTGCTAATACAGTCTCAGTTTCCAAATACATTATTGGAACAACAGTTAGTATATGCCTCTGGGGTAGCTGAAGGGAAGCCAGAACATGAAGAGATAGAGGTAGAGCTGGAGGAAGACGTGGGAAAGGAGGAGGACATACTGGAGGAAGAGGATGAGGAAGAGGAAGAGGCACAGTGAAGAGGAAGGGAGGAGGTTGAGGAGAAGAGGCAGCACAAGATTTATCATAGGATAGACCAACAAAAAAAGGCAAAAAAATGTAAAAAATAAAACACTGAGCTTTAAGAAGAAAGACTGGCCACACCACTATTGCAATACCTTTTGTTTCTTTCTCTTTCCCATACTTATTCAACACATTTAAGTTTAAAAAACAAAGACACAAATTAAAACATGTATTTTAAAGTAAGTATTGAAAGACAAGCTCTTGAAACACTAAGATCAAATAAAGATGTGATGATAAAAATACTGAAAAAGATTGACCAGTCTAATTAACCTTAAGGTTTCACGATGTCATCCTGATAAAGGAGGGAATTACCATTTTCTAAATATGTTTCTATCTCTGTGGTTTAAATATTTTTAAATTAGTTAATAAGTTTCTTGAGCATTAGGATCATACATGTGAGGTGGGCAAAACAATTCCAAATTCAGAACATTTAACAACTTTGGATTTCGTTGTTTTTATCATTGCTAGTATAGATGTTACTGGTAGTGGTGACAGTGATGGTGGTGACATTTTCCATATGATACCAAGGTGTATCATTATTTATCTTTGCAGTGTATGTGTTTAGAAAGGTGTAAGTGGTATTGCATATGCTCCTAGATAAATTTATCATTTCTACTTCATGTTCAATTTCATTAAAGCCTTGCTGTAATTCTTTACTAGGCTATATAATTTGTTGCTACCAAGGGCTAATAAATGTCAAGCATGCAATCAGTTGTGAATGAGCAATCTGGCTGCTCCCAAAAATATGTGAAAAAATAAAATGTTTATAATAGTTATTTACCTGCAGTTATTCAATATGTATAATAGAAGTTCATAAATTAGTAGTATAAATAACTGCTCACCACTTCTAAGACTAATAAATGAACTACATAAAAATATCTATCATAGCCAAAAGACACAAAATGGTATAAATGCTATATTTGTTAATTCTATTATATGAAAAGCCTGTTCTTAAATGGGAAAACTATCCAAAATCCCTGAACTATGTCTTGTTAGATTTTTTAGTTTCTGGGGTTTTGTTTGTTTGTTTCTATTTGCTTTGTTTTGTTATTTTCAAGATCTCTGCTTTTTAGATATATGTGTATTTTGTTTCTATGAAATCTACCTCTTTTCTACCCAGCCTCCTGAAGAAAAGCTTTAGGTAGAGAAAAGGGCTGGTTCTCCACAGTGATTTTATTTATTACTGTATTATATTTGTATACCATCTCATAGCTTCCAAAGTATGTTCACATAATTATTTAATGCTTAAAACCACCCTATAGTTGGTATCATGTCCAATATTAAAATTTTCAGAAAACTGACTTTGGATTTGTGAAGTGGTTTCTCTAAGGTAGAGGACAAATTAATTTTTGAGCATTCTGATGCACTTATAAGCATAAATTCTTCATGATACCTTGTACAATTCCAACCCTGTGATTAATTCATTATGTATCTACATATCTAACTTCTATTTTTTTGCATCTACTCTTCAGCATATTCTCTAAGTAATTTCATGGAATGTGAATGCTGTAGGCCAGTGGTTCTTAACTGGGGAACATTTTGCTACCTCCCTCTCCACCCCCAGGACATTTGACAATATCTGAGAACAGGACTGCTGCAATCTCGACAGTTCTGCAGGCGTCCAGTGGGAAGAGGCCAGGCATGCTGCTAAATACCCAGTAATGCACAAGATGTCCCACAGCAAAGACTTATCCCATCTAAGATGGCCAGAGGGCTGAGGTTGGGAAATACTGCTGTAGGCTTATTTCCACCCAGGACATGTGGAAATTGTGGATACATTATTATATTTCCTTAAACTCTCATTTTTCTAAATATTGTTTTTCCATTGTCTTTCCTATCCTCCCTCCCTCACTTTCCATATCTACAAGTTGCCATGGGAATACTCATCTTATTATTGTGATTCTATCCCCCTAGCTTTGGGATGATCCACTAATCACAGCGGGATATGATCATAGTCCTTGGTTTGTGGAATCTAGACAGACATTCAGGGCAGGTTGTCCTTGGGGGCTACAGTTTTCACATGTAAAGCTCTGAGGCTATTTAGCAGCCTGCAGGGAAGGAAAGAAGGGAACACAATGGACAGAGAAGCACTTAGAAACTGTTGTCCCTGATACCTAGTTTTATCACAACATTTCACATAACTTTATTTCCAGAATATACCCTCTTTCCATCCAGTAAGGATGGAAAACCTTTTTTCCTCAGGTTGTGTTGAGTTTGGATTCTGTAACTGACAGGACATTCTTATTTAGAAAGTTCACTCATAAGTTACAAAGTTATTTTCATTATTCTGAAAGAGCATGAACAACAATGACACTAAAATGTATAGATGTCTTCAGAGTATCATGGTCCAAGGAACAGAGCATCTTCTTAAGTTTATATCCCAAGTCTTTGTTCTTGGTATCATCTCCTTGTAAATCAGAGCCACATACCTTATGTACTTAAAATTCTTATTTTTATCTTTGTTATACAAATTACAAGTTGACTCAGCCAGCATAAGGGATTATTAGCATGAATCCTGCAGATGCCAGAGAAAATTACTTTTATTCTGTTTCCATGGCACTCAGTTCAGGAATGTAGTTTGGCCAGGGCGTTCTGGCCTAGATAATGATCTGGAATCATGGCTGAGCATTTGGTTCATTCCTTAAAGTACTATGTATTCTAATCTGCATTGCAAAACTCTGCAACTATTGAAATGCTTCTGGCCCCGGTAAGGAAGTGTCTAGACTACATTATGTGCAGGAATGTTCTAGCAAACAACTGAGCCAGAGGAAGACAGATATACTTTTAGTCTTTCATTCATTTATATTTTAGCCTCTGCAGCCACACATATGCTGGTGAAGTTTAGTACTAGGAATTTTGTGCCCTTTGGTCCTGGAAAATGTTGCTAACCTCTCTGCCATATATCCTGACATTCTCTTGTATCCTTTTCACAAAAAAACCTGTTTGATATTCTCAAGTGTTTGTGAGTTATCTGTCACTTGTGAGTGTTGCAGCTGTGCAGAGTAACAGCCATTGGAAATGGCACACAGACTCCATATTCAATATGGATAAATCTCTGTGGGGAAAGCTAGGATAACAAAGGGGATGGAGATGACACAATGATGTTGTGATGTTGTTTTTGTGATGTTAGTTTTCCGTTTGCATTGTGTCTAGCTGAGGGCTTGAGAAAGTATGAAAGAATAAGGACACTTAATACATATTGACAAAGCATTAATGATCAATGGTGTCTTGAGTCCTCCATTTAAACGATCAAGGGTCAAGTATGGTATTCTTTGAAACTAGATAAAGGTGAAGATTGTTGGGTTTGCTACAGATTCTTCACTTTCTCCTAGTGATGAGCTACAGTGCTCTGTGGTAAAAGACATTACACAAAGGGAGGCTGAGGAAGAGCTGGAGTGAGGGCAGAATGTTCACGGGGAGCAACGTAAGCAATAGGGGAGGAGCTAGAGTCCCTAGGACCTGAAATTATACAGCATAGCTACGAACTTGTCTGCATCATTCAATAGAAGGTTGCTTGGAACCCAGGTTGGTCAGCCGTGTGGGCTGGGGGAAGTACGGAGCACTGGATGATACCTTTTCCTTCCCTTCCCTAGCAGAAGATCAACATTTTTGTCCTGAAGAGGTAATTGCAAAAAGCACATGCCCACTAAAGTTCAATTGGACTGAATAAATCTGGGAGGAGGAGGGGCTCACACTCCGCATGGGATCTGGGAACGTAACCTTGGGTAGGTGTAGACATGGATGTTTTTCTTTGATATTCTTTAATTAAATATTTACATAAGTTTTTGCTTCCTCGCATAATGGATCATTACTTTTTTTTCATTTACGTGCATGATGTATCAGTATTAAATAGTTAAAAATGTTTAACATTATTTACTAGGAAAATTACTATACTTCACTTTTTCCTACCTCCCCAGTCTCTGAACGGGTTTGGAGTTGAAGAAAACTCCTCATGTTAATCCCATGGTATTGGCATTATCCCTTCAACTTGCTGCCTGCCTCTAGCTTGAAAAGCCCAGGCTAAGCCTGTCCTGCAAATACAAAATCATGCCATTATGACATTGCCAAGAATCAAGCACAGATGATAAACTTTAACATCTCTGTAGTCTGTGATGAATACATAGATGTCTATTGTATAACCCTCTATACCTTTTTATAAATTTGAAATGTTTCACATTTATAATGTAAGAATAGAAATAGGTTAGCATAAGCATAGCCATCTTAAAGGCCTAGAAGCCATTTTCTGAGTATGTGACTTAGAAAGAAAAACTGGAACTGGGTAAGGCCTTGAAAAACAAGCTAATCATGAACACCAGATGGTGGGCAGCTGTGGCCTTTAGTCAGCTAACCTTGGTCAGCTAATCCTACATACCAAGCTTATCTTGCAGAACCTCCCTGACAATTGAGGAGTGGTCTTATCTTGCTCCTGCCTAACCCCAGGATGTATGTCTTGCAAGAATAATGTGCAGCTGTGGAAAATTATATGAGTTAAGTGTTTTGAAAATGCTATATAAACCCTTGGCTTTGAGTGCTCGGGGTCCTTGTTGAGACCCGCTGCGTCGGGCTGACTTGGACCCCAGCTAGCTGGCTGAATAAAGACTTTGCTTGAATTTACATCTCTATGCCTGTGTAGTTTGTTCTCTGGAGAAGCCTCGGAAGCCCGGACCCTAACAATAAAACATAAACAGAATGAAAATTAAAGAAGAATCTACAGTCTCAGTCTCCCTATGAATCTGTACTTTTCTCCTTACACTTCTGTAGTTTCCTAAACAGAATGAACTTTTCTCGTTCAAATATTATTCCATTCACAGCATGAAATTTCTGCTTTTCACTTTTTCTTGTCTGAGTCCCACCCTTTCTGATGAGTTTAAATTTCATCTCCTACAGAAAACCATATGAAATATCCTTATTTCTCAATTAGCCATTTCCTCTTGTACACAGCTGAAGTATCTATGACGTGGCCTCTTCTTGCATCTCAGTCTGCCTGTTAATAGACATATCTTTTTCCTGTTGTCCCTTTTTCTTCCCAGTTAGTTGTTAAATGCCAGCACAGGTATGTAAAAACTCTTTGTTGGGAATAATAACTGAAGGTTATTAGAAAGCTAGTTTCTTAAACCTTAGTCCGTATTAATTACTTCCATAAAAATGAGTGGGAGATGGTTCTCATTAGTTAATCTGACTTGCCGGGTGAATCACTGCATATTATCATGTGAACACATTTTGTAAAAAGAACATATTTCTCTATTTTCAGTTTCAAATTTCCACGTGGTTCATTCATTCATCCACTTAACAAATATTTTTGAGTACTTATTATGACTGGTACTATTCTTGGCACTTTCGATGCAGCAATATGCAAAACAAATGATGTTGATGGTGGTGGTGGTGGTGATATTCATGATGAAAAAACCACATCTGGTCTGTGTGGGTATGGTAATAAACAATTCCCAGCAGCCATTTCTTATGTGGAACATTCAGTGTGAATCTCGACATATTGAAGGGTTTCCAGTGGTAGAACTCCGAGCACTTAGCTGATCCGGTATACCAAGGTGGATATACTGAGGCTGCTGGTTAGTCATCAAGAACAAGAGCTGCCTCTTTAACCTCCCAAACACAGTGATGGTGTAGGAACTCATCCCCCAGGAGACTGGTTAAGGTTGATGAGGGTGGATAATGTTGAATATAGGACATAGATATTTATCCTGGTAAAATTGTGCCAAGGTCCTAAAGAGAGGCAGTCCATGAGAAAGAAATAGCAAAATGTTAAGAACCATACCAAGAGATAAAATAACAGAGTTAGAGCAAAACCAGCTGTTTTCATCTCTAGTAAAAAACTATCTTGGGTAAAACAGTTCCCTCCAATGTAGAGTTTGGACTTTAAAGTTATTTTAATAGTGTTTTCCTGTTTATAAATATAATCCATCCTTTTATAAATATTAGAAAATTACTAAAAGAGTAATGGGGAGGTTGATTGAAGTCAGATAAATTCCAGTTACAAATCAGTAAATGAATTGTCATTCTTAATTACTCCCAGAAATTTTCCCTATTTGGTGAAGATTCATATTTTATTTTTGAGGCTAAGCTCAATAATAATAATAAGCTCAATAATAATAATTTTGAGAAAAGTGAAAAACTGATTACATTTTCTAAAGGCTGCATTTTTTTCTAATTGAAAGAAGTTGAGAAACACCAAAAATGGTAAAATTAAAATTATCTATAATCCCACTGTTGTTAATATGCTAATATTTTGATGTATTTATATACAGATTATGTATATGCTATATGCATATTTTTCATGTGTATGTCAACATATATGTGAAGAATTATAACTGCATGGAAAATGCTTATGATGCAATGCCAAAAAAAAAGAGAGATCAAGATGCAAAATCCTTTATACAGTTTGGTCTCATTAAAATTCTCCACAATAGTGCCTTAATGACTGTGTGAGAGTTCATCATTTTGATGTGAACTGATAACCTTTTCAGAAAGAATGGAGCCATTCTCAATAAATCCAGAAATTGTAATACAAAATGTTGAAAGTTTCTCTATTTATCCTTTCTCCTCTTCATTGTAATCTCACTTCTTTCTTCTAGCATTTCCCAACATCCAGAGGACATAGTAGGGAATCTGCTGCCTCTGCCTACAGAGGTTTTAAAATTGGATCTAATAGTCAATATTCAGTGTATTAGCTTCACAATTTTGAAAATAAAATTATAAAATGTAGAGAGTCACAAAGTTCCTTCATACAGTTAGAATTCCAAAAGTTAAAACATCTGGCTTGTTTCTCCTCCAGTGTTTTATATGATAGTAAGACATACTTCACTTGGTGTTGGCATCTTAGAGTCTTGATTAAATTTCTCCTCTGTCCTCAACTCTGTGATTTCCCAAAGCCAGTGCATGGATCAAAGTGATTGAAAAAAGGGACCTGGGAGAAGCTTTTTTAAAAAAAACACAAACAAGCCTCATTTCTGACTGATTCATTAAGTCCAGAGTGGGGCCCCAGAAGTCTGTATTTTATAGTTTCCCAAATGGTTGTGATGAGAACAGGTTTGGTAACCACTGTCCTGAGAGCTATAGTGTAATCCAATTATTTTCCGACAGTCTGAAGGCAAGTGGTGAAGGTGGGTCTTGATTTATTGTGTGAAACATAGATTCTCCAGAGAAACTCTCTGGGGACATTTAAAAAATCTATTTCAGCAATAGACAACTAAAACAATGACATTTCCAAGACAGTGTATCACAATAACAAGGAATTCGACAGACCTGGATAAAAATCCTAACTTCAACATCTTGACCAAATTGTTTTCATTTCTCTTAGTCTCATCTACTTTGCAGAGTTGCTTTAAGAATGGAGTTATTCTCTCGATCTCTGCCCCCTCTATAAGGCCTGGCTCATTCAGAGTGGCCTCTCAATAAATGATACTGTTATGATTCAAAAAAAATTTTTTTTCACTTAAAAAAAATATCTATTCTAAGATAGTTAGTTCCCTGGAAGGTTTTGATTGTCCTTCTAAAGCCATGGCAGAGATCTGATGAAAATTGTAGGTCATTCCAACTGTCCAATTTTACAAAAATATATAGTTTTATAGGTGCTGTAATGATCCTTGGAAAAGATTATCCATCCAAAGAGATGCATTTACTTCACACCCATTAAGGAAAGTGATCATGACAGGTTCATACCCCTGAGCACTTCTGGTCCTTGATAGAAAAGGATACATTTATCGTGGACACATAAAGACATTAAGAATTTTACTGTGGCTTTCATTTCTCCAAAAAGTTATATTAAAGACAAAACTAGTATTTATTTGCTTTATCTTGTAGATAATTTACTTTGTAAAGAATATACAACAATTTCACTGGTCTTAAATAATAAAGGAATAGATGCCTCATTCTAATATGATCTTACATTCCTCTTTCAATTTCTTCATATTGTTTTTTTTTACAAAAATCACATTAACCAAAGATTTCATGTATTTTACAATATACAAAGCACTGTGCCCCAAATTTTCAGCCTTCATTAGACCCTACCAAGAGGAATTATTATTGGGTGGACAGTTGATATTTTTGTCTGGATACTACTCCTATTGTCCAATTCAGGTGATCATTATGAGTCCATCAAATACTTTGTCTGTTTCTTTGTTCTTGGCTGTGAATATGTGACCCCAGGTGGACCCATTATAGCAGCTCATACATCTTGGAGCAGGGATTAGCTTGGGAGTGAGCATATGTCCAAAGAAAGACCAATCAGATGTTAGGTGACAGAATTCCTGCCCCTTTTTTCCTTCTGTGCTTTCTAAACTAGAAGAATATGACTCTGGGTCATTTGGAAGCAGGTTTTACCACCAAATGAGAGTTTGTTTGCATAAGGTAGTGAAAACTTGGAGAGAAGCAGAGAAGAGGGATGTGAAAGAGACTTATGACATTCTGGATCTAATTGTGTTGACTTATTAACTTCCAGAATGTAAAGTTCTCTGAACAATTTGAACTGAGTTTGGAAACTGAATTGAATTGCAAACATAAAAGTCCTGACTAATACAATTATTTTCTCCATCTTCCAAACACTAAATTCAAGTCCAGAAAAGTTAAGTAAATTGACCTAGTTAGTAAGTAAACCGGGTTTGAATTCATGTCCTAATACTCTAAATCTTATATTCCTTCTACAACACTGTCCTTCTACAACTTCTTTAGCATATACTGAAGGTGCCTGATATTCAGGGGAAAGACATGATATAAGAAGAAGATAAAAATGTGGCTAGCCGAGAAGGATATCAACCAAAATATGGAGTTAATGGAACTGCTTTTGATCCAAATTTACAGAGGTCTTTGCAAAATTGAAAGTCTAAAATGCCAAATACAAAGTAAATATACTGAAAAAGTACTGAAAAAATTAGAATTTATACTTTATATTATACTAAGATAAGAACATTTCCTTCAGGAGTCCTTCAACATTTTAAATGACTTTTGTTAAATCATGGGAAATTGTAAATTACAGATATGAACTCACCGTAATGTGGAAATCTACCATAATATCTGCTCTGAAGGCTGGCAGAGATAATCTGTTTCAACTTAAAATCTTAGAACTAGCAAGACCTTACAATCTATCCTCAAAATGGCAGATTAGATTAAATAAACAGAACCTATGATTATGGTATTTCCCAATCAGATAAAGAAAAATTTATCCTACTACTGACGAATCAAAAATTTACCATACTATCTACTGTCTCTTCATCGTCCCATTGTACCATAAAGTGTACTCCATTAGTAGAGTCCTAATCTACTCCTGTCTTTCTTTGACAAAATGCTGTCCTACAAGAAAGAATCTGAAGACTACGGCATTGAAAATTTGTATATTTAAAAAAGTGCTAAAGGAAATAAAAGTGAACATAGGAGAAAAGCAAACTGCTAAACATAATTAATCTTTGGATTTTATTTTCCTCTTTTGGTTGATCTGCTTAAAATTTTTTTAAAGATGTAACAATTAATTGTAAAATTCACAGTAACATTTATATAAACCATATGGCATAGTAATAAAACGACTACCTGGGAACTCACCACTGATCTTAAAACTGGAACTTGATCAGTCTTTGTAGCAGTGACTCTTCCCATCCAAGTGTATGCCTCCCTCCTCAAAAGTTACCACTCTCCTGAACTCATTCCCTTACATTGTAAAAAAGTCATTTCGTTTTTTAAATTGTTTCCCTAACAAAATATTGTTTGGTATTTCTTGAGTTTGAGTGTTGTAATATTTGTATGATAAGCAGTCTACTGTGATTTGCTTATTTCACATTATGTTTCAAAAGTGTGTTCATGTGTTTACAAGGAACTATAGTTTTTTTCATTTTTTAGTCTGTATAATATATTCCATTGTGTGACTCTTCTAAAATTCATTTAGTCATTCTGCTCTCCCTGGAAATTTGAGGTTTCTCCATTTTTTTGAGTATATGAATGATAATGTCGTAAATCTGTTCTTATTCATTTCTCATTGTATACACATGCAAGAATTTCTCTAGGATGCATACCTGCAAGAGGAATTGCTTGGTCTTTGTGTATAGAATATTCAACTTATATGGAGGTGCCAAACTCTTGCTCAAAGTTATTAAATTGATTTACATTTCTACCAGCAGTGAATGAATAGTCACTGATTCAAATCTTTACCAAGATTTGGCATTGTCACACCTGTATTTTAATACATTAGTGTTTAAAATCATATCTCATTGTGATCTTAGTTTGCATTTTTGTGATTGCTGATGAAGTTGAACATCTTTTCGTGTGTGTGAAAAAGAAAAAAAAACAAGCCCAGATTGAAATACAACAAATAAAACTTTGATCAGAAAACTTGTGCTCTATCCATAAAATATCTGTTTATGCCTTTTTCCCATTTTTTTTTCTTGAGTAATCTTTTTTCTTACTTCTTGTAGGTGTTTTTAAAACAAATTCTGGCTTCTATTCTTTTACTAATTCTGTGTGGTACAAATATCTTCTTTAAGTTTATGACATTTTCTTTTTGTTTTCTTCCTGATACTTTTAAGATTAGATATTTTAAATTTGATTTGATCAAATTTATTAATATTTTCTTTGCAATTCGTGCTTTTCTTGGCCTTTTTAAAGAAAACCTTACTGAATATAATCTTTTATATTTTCTTCTAAACATTTCAAAGTTTTATTTATTGTATTTCAATCTGGGCTTGTTTTCTCTTTTCCCTTTTTGCCCTGTGGTGAGTCAGGACTCTGAGCACAAGTTGTCTGATCAACCTGCGGAAACAATTATTCATTGTCTGGCTAGACCACATAGCCAGCAGCTTGTGAAAAGCCCCTGGGATGAGCCTCTACAGTGTGAGCTCTCATGAGAATGGTCTGCTTCTGCTGTGCTTGCTGATGTATCCTTGGCACCTACATCAGAACTGGGCACATAAAGGCATGTGTATACAGTGTGTGTGTGTGTGTGTGTGTGTGCGTGTGTGTGATATACAGGAACTAAAACAATTCAGACAATATAAAGTTAAAAAACTACTTCCTCTAGGTATAATCATTGTTAATAATTACTTACCTTTCTAGACCTTTTTCAGTATTTCTATGTACTAACATATATAAATATGCTTAATAAACATTACATTTATATATATACACACACACACACACACTGTATAACACACACATATATGGGATATATATATTAGGACCCCAAATATATATGTATATATACACAAACACATGTGAAGTTTTATATGTGTGTGTTCGTGTGTGTATATTTAATATAAATGGGATCTTATTCTGTTATAGTTCTCTTCCTCTTCTTTCCTCCACTTAATGCGAGAGGTAGATCATTCCTTGTCAATATTTAGAAATCCACAGAATTCTATTTAACAGTTGCATGTTATTCCGTAGTATGAACACAGTATGAACATCCTATAATGTTAAGGTAATTACTGGAAATTTTTGTTCTTACAAGTGATGTTGTCCTGTGCAATTCTGAACAATGACTGGTGTGTGTATATGTCATGCCATAGGTCACAGTCATAGAAATGGAGTTGTTATGTCAAAAATATATGTGTGCTTAAAATTTTTGATAAATGTTCCAAATGTATTATGAATACAAAGGCCTTGTCTTACCAATTAAGGTTAATAAGAAATATAGAAATTGGTACATCTGCTCATTTTAAGAGGGTGTTTGACATGATTCCAAATTATAAAGCCAACTGCATTTTCTGCTTTCCAATAAATTGTTTGAACACCTCATAGATACTGTTTACAGGTGCTGGCCTGAAAAACTAGCAAAGAGAAGCACAGCTGGGCTTTTTTTTTTCCCCCTTATATAGAATTCTAACTAAGAGGGAGGGTCTGGAGCAGTTCCTCTATGGATTCAACTGGCTAGCAGAGGACACCTTGGTGTCAATATCTGATGTACATCTATCTTCATAGTAGTATATGAAAAATGTTTTTTCATGAACAGAAATTAATACATATTCATTATAGAAAATATTAAAAATGCAGGAAAGTGTTAAGAACACTATATGTTTATGACCCATAGGTAATGAACATTACCATGTTGATGTATATCTTATCAGTTATACAGTTTTTAAAAGAATTGGGACCACACTACAATACTGTTGTGCAATCTGTTTTATCCCTCCTCCTTTCTTTTGTATCATCATAGTGCCGCTTCAATGTTTGATTTAGAGAAAGCATAAGCATTTAAGGCTTTCAACTGATGCTGAGAATTTACAGATAGATCTCTGATGCTTTAAACTATGCTCTTAATATACAAGTAATATAAACAGATTGCATTCAACTTAAGTTTATATGACCCAAAGCAGAGAAATCCAACCTGTATGTTTATATTTTTGCCACCGATTAGAATAGCTAAACCTGACCAAGTACTTTCTATATACTAAATGCTTTGCCAAGCTCATGACAAACTGATTATTTTTACTTGTCACTACTAACTTTGTAAGTATGTAGTATCAACATTTTGCAGAAGAAAAAACTGAGATTCAGAGAGCCTAAACAATTTGTTCAGAGGCACATAGTCAGCAAATGGTGGGGTTTGAATTGGAACCTATGTCTGTCTGCTTGTAAAACGACTGCTTTTCTACCCTTCCTTGCTGTTTTGGTCACACAGTTGTCATGCATGATTTCTGTACTCAAAAAGTTGCTGCTTTATATGCACTTTATATGCACTTCATAATTTCTAAGAGAAATTAAGAAACAGTTCTTCTAACTACATAACCTTTTAAGCACGTGTTGTTTATTATGTTTTCATTAACGGAGACTGAGCCCGTTGTGTGAAATGTGCAGGGAACTTCTGTGACAACTGAAACTAGAGTGCCATCTGTTGGTCCTAGAGTTCTAGGCATTTAATACAGGAAAAACAGAAAGTTTATCGTCACTATTGCTTCCCTAACAAAGAAAATATTCCTAGCAGCAATCTTGGATCAAACGTGAAAGGAAGTAAGAGCCAATGGTATTATCTCTGATTTTTTCAAAAATAGCTTATTGAGGTGAAGTTCACAAAACATGAAATTAACTATTTTAAAGTGAATAATTCAGTGGTATTTTGTACATTTACAGTGCTGTGCAACAACTGCCTCTATCTAGTTCCGAAACATCTCCATCACTCCTAAGTAAAACCTATTACTCATGAGGCAGTTTTTCCCTGTCATACCCTCCCCCTCAGCCCTTAGAGACCAGCAACCTGCATTTTGTCTCTAGGTTTACCTATTGTGGATATTACATTAAAATGGAATCATAGAGTGTATGGCATTTTATGTTTGGCTTTTGCTTAGCAAAAAGTTTTGGAAGTTTATTCATGCCGTAGCATGTAGAAGTACATTCCTTTTTTATGACTAAAGAATATTCCATTCTATGTATACACCACAGTGTGTTTATCAGTTGATGAACATTTGGGCTGTTCCCACCTTTTGGCATTTGTGAATTGTGTTGTTGTTGTGAACATGACTGTACATGTACTTGTTTGAGTATCTGTTTTCAATTCTTTTGGGTAAATGCCTAGGAATGGAATTGCATTATCCTTTATTTTAAGGTAAAGATGTGGGTGAGAAATCAGTGGAGCGAAAGCTGTTTTTGACACAAAATTATACCAACAGAAGAAAAAAATCATCAATGGATCTAACAATGTGCATTTTCCTATGTTTGTTTTTCAGAGAACTTCTCTACCACAGTGATTAATTTAAAAAAGTGTCAGAATTACCTGAGGCACTTGTTTTAAAATGCAACCTTTGCTCCATTGCCAGCCCCCATGTGATTTAACTGGTTTGGGTGTGGGAGAAATCTGTTTCAATAAGCTCTCTGTGACCTAGTGTGAGGATCCCTGGGACCACACTTCGAGAACCACTGGTTCACCACTCACTAGCCACATGGCTTGGGCAAACAGTTAACTTAAATAAGCCTTAGGTAACTTATCTTTACTCTGAGGACACTACAGCCTAACTCACAGATTTGTCTTGTGGATTAAATTAGAAAACAGTCCCATGCACAGTACCAACAAAATGTCAAGTGCCCAATAAATGCCACTCTTCTCCTTTGGTCTTATCATGGTTGCTGATTCAATTCACCTGGCATTTCAGAAGAACTGTGTTCACTTCCACAACAAAAACAGTTTCTGAGTAACTAGAGGGGAGTTGAATGAAATGTTGATCTAAGTGGTTGCTTAGCATATTGGAAATGTTGTACATTTTCTCTTCAGTGGCTCTCTGAAATGATATGCATGGAATTTAGTCCCTCACCTCAAAAAAACATAACCATGTGTTCCACCTCAGGAGGAGTTCCCCATCACTCTGAAGGTGATTTCAGAGGCTCGTAGGAAATGTTTGACAGAAACTATTTAAAAAGCACAAATACTTTTTATCTTTTACATATCAACCTTCCAGATCCCTGTTTTTAAAAATGCAATGTTCCTGCAAGGGAAATGTAAAATTGTATCCAAGATGTTTTTAACTTTTAAATATTCCTGTGAATTCTTGCTGCATTACAAGACCTGTGTGCCCAAGAGAAATCATACTGTCACAGCTTTGCAAATAAGGTCTGAATCCCAGTTTGAGAAGAATTTAGTTGTAAATAATTGAGGAAAATGACTCAAATGGCTTAGCTTGACTCAGCGAGCTACTTATTTTACAAATAGGCTTCATAAAAATATATATCTCTGTGTGTGTGGTTCTCTATGAGTATATTTGTGTCTTAAAGATCAGTGCCTTTACAAGTGGAAAATGAGACAAGCTAAACCATTAATTAGTTTAGAGAGAAAGAAAGAGGTATATACAAGAGGGTGTAAAGAACATGGAATAAATAAATGGAGTGCAATATATGTATGTAAAGAACATAGAATAAGTAAATGTAGTTCAAGAGACAAGTGACTTCCCCCAGAGACACAGACTTGGCATATGCTTGAAGACTTATGTTCTACGTTGAACACCAGTCACTTATGTAATACACATTTAGTGAACGCCAGCCACTATATTCTTAATCTTCTTAAGTCAGGACAGCACCTTGTCAAATAGATATTATCTCCAGTTTAAGATGAGAAGACTGGGGCTTAGCAAGATTAACATGCCTAAAGTTCACAATTCTTTGGTGGGAGAGCTGCCATTTCATCAAGGTCACTTTGAGTCTTAGCCAATATGTTCTCCTTTTTTTAATCCTTGCGAGAAGGGAACAGCTCGCTAGTTTTCCTTCTGATCTAGAAAAAGAATCTTCTTGTGGTTATCATCTCTATTCCTCAGTGAAAATTTTGTTCAAGAGAATCCTAGAGGTGGAGCAAGTAGTAGAAGTCATGTGATTCGATTCTCTGATGCTGTTCAAATCTTCTTATTAAGCAGGGCTGCCATTGCCTTTAATAAGGCCAGATTTGGGGAGTTTATAAGGAAACCCATAAAATATTTGCAGCTACAGTTGTGAGGAAATATAATGCATTCAATGACCAGTTTGGCCTAGTATAGCCTCAAAATGTTTTGTTGTTGTTTCATTCGTTAAACTCTTCCTTTCTTTGATCATTCATTTAAATATATTAATTCAGCCAGTCTTTGTCTTGAATAAGACAAAGATGAATAGTTTTGAATTTATAGTTCTAAATAGCCATGAATGTGTTATCATTTCTGGAAGCCCCACTGGGGATAGCTTATATGAAATTTGAAGGTGATTAGAACTATTTGCCTTTTTATAACAACTGTCATTTAGTTGGGTCTCTTCTATTCTTCAACCCTCAGTTAAACTTTCCCCTTGAGATAAGCATTGAATTTTCAGTTTTGAGCCTTCTGATTTCAGTCTCAAGGATTCTTTACTTTGCCAAGGATCCAACCTCTAGGAGATACTGTCAAGTTCAGTGCTTAAATGTACAATATCGGGAGAGACCTAAGTAGTCCCCTTAAAAATGGAAATGAAGTCCAACTCTCATGACATTATTTTTGATAAATTTGTATTACCTTCAGCTATCTAATGTATCATATTTGGAATACCAAAAAGCTTATTTTTGGCATAATCTTTTAGAATTGTCCTTGGACTAAATGACTGCCCAGGACAACGCTTACCATTTCTTTCCCTCTTCCCTGTGCTACTCCATGATCCTCAATCATCATTACCAACACTAAAGGTCACTCATAAGGCGTCAGTCTCTTAGAGACTACTTCCTCTGGGCCCAAAAGCTGGACACATGTTGAAGACCTCAGGGCTGTTTTATTATCTAATTAGTCCTCTCAATTTAGAGTTTACTCTTTTATAGTTTCAAGAAGTTAAGTATGATTAATCATTGTTTTATGGGAGTTAAGCGATTCTGTTTAATCTCTGTCATTTGCAAGTAAGAGAACCTCTCTTTTAGTTAGAAAAGTATTCCCAACAAAGTTCATTTGCACTATGAAGATAAAGTCTTGGGAGATCCAGTCTGAATCTTCCTCACACAAAACATTTCTCATGGTCAGTATACAGATACTTGTTAAATTTCAAGAGTGAAATTGATTGGAGAAACTCCTTCAAAGTCCAAATGAGAATTCATTCTACCAATGCCCATTCAAGGTCTGATGTTTTTCCTATGGTGAGTTACTCATTTTGAAGGGACTGATCCATTTTCCAGAAGGGGATGTTTCACTACCTTTTATTTCTTGGTTGCATCAATTCTTGCTCCTTTGACAGTTTAGTTAGTTGCTCACTCCACTCTTCATTCATTCCTTTATTCATTCACTCACTCTCTCACTTAAGATATTTCTTGATCAACAACCATGCCAGGTACTACTCTATGTGTTGTGAAGGCAAAGTTGAATAAGAAAGAGGAGGTGTTGGCTTCAGGGAATTTACAGACAGACACATAAATGAACAAGAACATTAGAGTCTGTGGTAGGTGTTATTTGCAAGGCACAGAATGCATTGATAAAGATGAACTGGGGTGAGGGTGGGCTATTTTAGATGGAGTACACAGGGAAGATCTCTCTGAGGAAATGAAATTTGGGCTGAATTCTAAAGAGTAAACCCAGAAACTGAGTGAAAACTCAACCATTTCCATCAAAAGTTGGCTTTGTGAACTCTAAGTCTTTGCTAATGAAGGTCACCATGTAAGAAATGTTTCACTGGCAGCAAGAATTGGCAGGCCAAGCCCAGTGCAGTGCCAACCAACATGCCAAGATCATTAAAATGAGGCCACTTGTCAAGGAGGAGGCTATTACAAGAAACAAACTTTCCAACATGCTAGTTCAAGTGCCAGACTCTCAGAACTGGGAGTAACCTGCTCATTGAGGCATTTGAAGACATGTACTGAGTCATAACAAAAAAAATTAAGTCCCATTTGGGTGGTACAATGGCTCCCCAATTCTTAGGGGAGTATCTGCAGACTGACTACTGCATGTGCATTAGTTTTAATGAATAAATTAGGCCAAATAACCATCAGCTGTCGACTAAATGCATTCCTTTTCTTTCAAAGTATCTACCTATTTGGCTGAAGCTACAGCTTTACTTCTATTTATTTGTGTACATGATGTCCTAAAGACCATTAGAGCCTTTTTTCATGTCTTCTAGGCTAGCCCTGTTCTATGCTCATGTGGATCCACAGAAAGACACAAACACTCATGCCTTAAGAAGAAGAGCACTTGATGAAAAATGTATGCTAGTACCTATAGAACTTCAAAGTATCTATGCATTTTCTCAGAGACAACTTTTATCAGTGTTTTGATGCAAAGGCAAGCCTATTGGGTGCTCTCATCTAAGGCTTATGAACCTGTAGGAAATGTAGGCCTCAGGTTCTTAAAGGAGAGAATTTGTGGTAAGTGGTGACTAGCTCAGATACCTGGGGATATTCTAAATGCAGGTCAAGTTTTCTAGCCACATTCATGGCTCTTTTCATGGAGGATGTTCTGTAATATTCTGTCTCTCTGGCTCCCTTCACTTTGCAATCTTAAATCTTGCCATTAAAATAAAAATTTTAGATATATTTTGATACTATAAATTTCAAGGCTTTCCACTTGTATGTATCTAATAATGCTTGAAAGTTCTTATAAAAATCTTATCACATTACTCTCCTGATTAAAACCTGTGGTTCTTTATTGCCTTTGAGGCAAAATCCAAGCTGATCAGAATGGCAGAGTAAGTCCAGTGCAGTCTGGTTTCTGTTTATGTGTTCAGCCACAACTAAGTCCACTCTCCTTGCTCCAGGAAAAAGTCCTATTACTGATTACCAGGTACTCTGTGAATAGCTTTACATGCCTTTTCTCAATTAGTCTTCACAGCAGTTTCCCAAATCGTCATGCTGTTTCACACCACTGTGTCTTTGACCTGGTGTTCCCTCCACCTGAAATTGCCTTCGTGCTTTGCCTGGAAAATTGCTTCTCATCAACTGAAGAATCTCCTCCTCTGCGAAACACTCCTTACTTTTCCAGAAAGAGCTAATGGCTTCCTCAGTTCTGCTCCGGTTATAACTCCCACACAGCATCTATCACTATGCATAGTTTTATCCCATTATCATGCCTGTCTCCTCCACCAGGCTGTGAATTAATTAAGGGTGATGACTAGAACTTGAATCATTTTTGATCAAGCCTAGGATAGTCCCTCACATGTACTAAAGGCTCATTAGATGATTGCTGGATAACATTAAATTGAATTAAAGGTAACAGTTTTGTATTTATCAGCATTTATCAGTTAACATCTGTACTGGGTTGAATGGTAGTCCCTTCAAAAATACGTCCATGTCCTAATCCCTAGATCCTTTGATTATTACCTTTTGTGACAAGAGTTAATATTACGATGTATGGCTCTTGAGAGGAGGAGCTTATCCTGGAATGCCTTGGAGGACCCTAAATGCAATCACATGTATCCTGATAAACGGAGGAAGTCAGAGAAGAGGAGGAGGCCATGTGACCACGGGGCAGATATCAGAGCAATACAGCCTCAAGGTAAGTGCCCCTGGCACCATTAGGAGATGGAAGGAGCAAGGAACAGATTCTCCTCTAGGCCCTTGAAGGGAATGCCCCTGTGGATACCTTAATTTTGGATTTCTGGTCTCCAGAACTGTGAAAGAATAAATGTCTACTTTTTCAAGCTATGCAGTTTGTGATAATTTGCCACAGTAGTGCTAGGAAACTAATATAACATCTTGTGACAAAATTTCTCAAAATACATTACTGTAAAATTGAAAATAGCTCTATGACTGTAGTAGTATAGGGAACACTGAAAAGTTATACAAAATTTTTCCTGCAAGTTTTTTCAAGTCCTTTCCTGGGCTAAGGTATATCATGAATTTCAAAGATATCTATATCTTTATAGGTATGTCTTTTTATAGATATTAATGTTTGCAGAACAGAGTTTTGAGTCTTATAAGACTTAAGGCTCTTCAGTAAAGCAATAAAGAGAGGGTATTTGGAAGAGCTGCAGAGAGCATTGATCTTGCAATATGTACACAGGAAACTGTCATGGGTAGAATAAAATGCTTCTGCAAATATGCAGTGTTTGCTTGGCACAGTTTCTCTTGGGTTTAGCTTTGCAAAATCTTCCTCAGGTTTTGTTTTCCTGGTTGCCACGGAGCCAAATCACTTGTAAAGGCAAGCTGGGGCTGGGCCTCAGGGAAACAACTGAGGAATTAAGTAGCTATGCTTGGTCTCCAGGTGGACAGAAGGGAACCCCAACTCAACTTGTGATTTGGAACATTAACGTTTGTTTTTGATGTGCTTCCTCCTCCCTTTGCTATTGTTCTTTCTGCTTCAATCTCTTGGAATATGTCTTTCCCAATATAAATCAGAGTCCAGTGTCTCATGAGGCAGCTTGGTTTGGTTTGGTTGTATAAGAAAGTTAAGAGTTAACTGCACTTGTTTAGGCAAACCTGTCATCATTTATGCCAGAGGCAGGGGCAGGGAGAAATCAGGAAGCCAAAGAATTAGGCATCGTATGGAATAAACTTGGCTGATAAATAGGGTCTGGGGTGGGGAGTGGGGAAGATGGTTAAAATGTGAGAAAATGAGAGAGAAGTGAATAGATTTGCAGGATTTGGTTTAATGGGGTTTAATAAGTTTTGCAAACTTGAGAGGATGTACAGGGAACACATTATATGACCCAAATTCCAGAAAAGTTCAGGTGCAAAGAGAAAACTATTCTTAGTAATTAGGCAACTGCAGAAGAACAAGGCTGAAGATGGTGAGAAGAAACATCTAGAAAATTCCAGAAATATTCCCCCTAATAACTTAACTGGAAGAATTTGTCATTAGTCAGTGGCTACATTAGCCTGTGGCTTACTTTTCTTTTCAAAACTCAGATGATGTTGTTTCAAATCCCTCTTAAATATCTCAAGATTGCTTGCCTTACATTAGTGCCACTTAAATAGTTCTTAGTTATTTCTGGGTATGCCAAATGGGTGCCTCTCATATGCCCACAACAAATTGGCTAGCTGCTGTCATCTTGTTTGCCTCTTCTGAGCTGGCTCCCACCTGTCCACATCCTCTACCCATGAAGCTAAGTGGAGATGGCTTTTTAAAACTTGCTATACTTTGATGTGTTGAAATGTGCCTGTTGAAAGATGTTTCCAAGCACATCAACACATCCAAATAGGCCCTGCGGGTAAGATAAGTAAGGCCAGGAAAAGAGAGAGTGAGGAAGAAATGAAGTTATTATATATATGTGCTGTGCCTCAGATGTTCAACCAGCCCTAAATAACTATTGCAATAATTTATTGCATTCACAATGTTGCACACATATTAATTCAAACTCTCCCTCTCCAAAGGGAAAATTTGGAGAGTTTTTTCTTTTCTCCCCTTTCTTTCTTCCTTTCTTTCCTTTTTTCCCTCTTTTTTTTCCTTTACTTGTTTCTTTCTTTCTTTGTTTTTTAACACAAAAAATATTTATTGAATATTTACTGTGTGACAGACACTATGCTAAGCACAAAGAAAATAGTGGTTAACAAAACAGACACAGTCTTGTCTGTCATAGAGCCCAGAGTCTAGAGTGGCATAGAGAGCACTGCAAACAAAGCAGCATAAAATAATTTTGTGGTACTCTTTTTTAATTATGGTAAGAACACAACATGAGATCTAGCATCTTAACATAAAGCATACAGTACAACATCATTGATTATGGGCATGGTGTTGTGCAGCAGAGCTCTAGAACTTACTCATCTTATACAACTGAAACTTTATTCTCATTGAATAGCAACTCCCCATATCGCCTGCCTCCTGCATCCTGGCAGCCATTCTACTCTCCATTTCTATGAGTTTGACTATTTTAGGTATCTAATAGAGTAGAATACTGCAGTATTTATTCTGTGACTGGCTTATTTCATGTAGAATAATGTCTTCCAAGTTTATCTATGATGTCACATATGGCAATGTTGGGAAGGAATTCCTTTTGGAGAGGCAGGAAAGTCAGAGTGAAGAGGAAAGAAGGAATTCATTGAAGAGAGAGTAGTAGCAAATGGTAGCTGCCTTGCAGGCAGAAGAGAGCAAGGAAAATAGAGGGTGGAAAGGGAAGCTCATTGAACTGCCGCTTGGCATATGGCAAATCCCTTGCCAACTCCTAAAGCCAGGATCACTGACATCCAATGTGCACTTGAATCTGCATGGTGTGGAATCTAAGCCCCTACCACCCCAGGATTTGGGGGAGTCTCAGAGCACTGGATAGAGTGAGATTATGTTCTGAGAACTTCCCAAAGGCAAAGAAAGGAGATTTTCAGGCAGGATACTAAGGAGCAAAATCATATAGCTGCACTCCTGTCTGAGTTACCCAGACAATAGGAACTTGCAAGCTCAAATAAGAGCTCTCAGTATCTCATCCCTACTTATCTGGAGTAGATCAGAGACAGAGTGAAGACTTGTGTTTAAATCTGGAGAATAGAAAATTAAATAGCAAGGTGACAAAGAATCTTATCACTGAAAGAGTGCAGAGACAAAATGTAATAAGCTGAGCAGTGAAAAGTTTTATTTAATGCAAAAGGTGCACACACGCAAAGAAAGGGGAGTGCAGGCAACTTCATGCTTAAGGGTTTAGGGTCTGAGGTCTTATAGGGCTTTTGAGGTAGGGGTCAGCATAAGGCATGATGTATATAGGTGATTCATAATTCCTTTGAAGTTTTATCTTAAGAATAGGGTTATTCTTGCATTTCTCTGATGTTTCCTCATGATTAGGTTGAGGCTATGCATCTGGGGAAGATGACAACTGAGGTGCTGAACCCTGCTCAGGGCATCACATCAGGAAGCACATGATGCTCATCTGTTTAATCACTGATTGCATTAACCTTGACTTAAGGTGGTTAGGATGGCATCTGCTGGGTTTCTTTTATGTAAAGTTACTATTCTACAAGGTAATAAATGATGTAAACAAAACGTTTTGGCAGAATAAAAAAAAAAAGAATAGGGTTATTCGGGTGACTGTGTTAACCCAGATCTCTGCATTCTTTATCTACACAAGTTCATTTATACTTTGGAGGTCTAGCTCCTGCTGTGGTTACAAGTTTACCTAATTGATTAAGGGGCTGGGAGAAGAGGAAGAACAGCATATAGATCAAGTTAAAGAATAAGCAGGTCCTTTTTTATAAGCTAAGTAGATTTCACAATGGCATGACCCTTGTTCCATTTCCCTGCCCTACCTCACGGCATAGGTCAGAGAGGTCCTTGACTGGCAGTCTTTGGCCTTGGAGGCCTGATCTAATTGGTACTATGAAGACATGGGCTGTGCTGTGATGTTTTTTTTTTTAATCTTGGAATTCATTTTTCATCTAGTGAATATCTGGTCATTCCAAGTCATTCCTGGCCTTTGAAACATCAACTAATTAACTACTTAACTCTGTTAAGAGCCCTTTCTGGCTCTGTTTTTTTCTGGTTGACTCTGAGTCCCTTTTAGTGGGCTTTACTGGCTTTATTCTCTCTCCACCCCACTCATGTCAGTCTGTCTGCCTAATAGCAGGACTTCCTATTTATTTAAAGACTGAATGATATTTTATTGTGTGTATGTACCATTTTTTTCTTTATTCATTGATCTGTCAGTGGACATTTAGTTTTTTACCAAATCTTAGCTGTTTGTGGGTGAGACTGAAATGAATACAAAAGTGTAGATCCTGATTTCAATTCTTGTATACCTACAAGGGGGATTGCTGTGTAAAATGGTAGTTCTCTTTTTAATATTTTAAGGAAATCTCCATACTATTTTTTCATAGTGGCTGCAGCATTTTACATTCCAACCAAGAGTGTACAAAGGTTCTCTTTACATCCTTGCCAACACTTGCTATCTTTTGTTTTTTGGTAATAACCATCTTAACAGATGTAAGATGATATCTCATTGTGGTTTTGATTTGCATTTCCTTCTTAATTAGTGATGTTGATTATCATTTTATATACCTGCTGGCCATTTGTAAGTCTTCTTTGGAGAAATGTTTATTCAGACCTTTGCCCATTTTTCAACTGTACTCTTAGGAGTACATAACAAGATGGACAGACATCATTTGGAATTGTATATAGTGTTGCCAGACTGAGAAAATAAAAATACAGGACATCCAGTTAAATCTAAATCTGAATTTCAGATAAACAATGAATCTTAAGTATGCCTCATACAGTATCTGAAATTCAAATTTAACTTGGTTTCTATATTTTTTCTGAAAATTCTATGTGTGGGGTGAAAGAGAGTGTAGTTAAGGAAGGCTACTTTTAGGAAGTGATATCTGAATTTAGACTTAAAGGGTTACTGGTATTATCCAGGTTCTGAGGTGTGGGGAAGAAAATAGAGAACTGGAGTATGCCAGACAGACAGAAGGAATCATATGTGTATTGAAGTGGAAAGAATCTGGTAATTGTAGTCATTGTGGGTGTAAAATAAGGAATAGAGGGGAAAATGACATTTGATGATACAAACAAGAGAGGAGAAGCCAGAAGGATGAGGGATTAGTAGGCTAGGCTAAGAATGTTGGATGTTAATCCCACTTGGGGTGGAGATTAGAAATCTGGGCTCTGATCCTGGGGCTACAATGAACCATCTGCTGGTTTTAAGCAAGTCAATTTACTTCTGTGGATTAAATTTACTCAATGGCCAAGTAAATGTTTAATTCTGAGAAATGAGATAATGGAATACTGGAGAGCCCACCCAGAAAGGAAACTCAAGGTCATCTAATATAAAACCTTAAAGATACAGATGAAACTGACACCTGGGCAAGGCTTTGGCCAAAAACATAAAAAGTGCAAAGAACTTTGAAGTCAGACAGTCTTAGATTTCAAGTCTGGCTTTTTCATTCATTTGCTCTGTGGCTTTGGGTAAGGAGGTCAGCCTCTATATCTCTCATGTGTAGGATGAGATTAACAACATTTTCCATCCTAAATTTTCATTAATATTAATGATAAAATCAATAAGACACTTACCGCAGAGCTTTGTGCAAAGGAGTTTTATATACCTGACATAGGTTGGCTGTCTGATAGTAATTTTAAAGAATTCTGGAAACTTTTGGTGAAAGACTAGAAGGTGAAGGAGAAAAGAAGCAAATTATTGCCCTTGATACACAGGATGTGCATAACAGTTTTTGCCTATGGCTATGCCCACTTTTGGAAATAGTTGATCTGTCAGTTCTGGAGGCTCAAGAAGATAGGGATTCAAACAAAAGATGTCTGAGACTCTAGGCTGTGAAGTCTCAAAAACTCAAGAGACACAGGAGGTGAAAGAAAGACTAGGAGCTTTAAAGTTTCCCTCATTCTTCAGGTAACATTTTGAGGGGGTCTTTTAAGGGGGGGGGGGCAGAGATAATTTGATTCAAATACATTCAATTGCTTAATTAAGCAAACATTAATGAATACCTTCATGTATCTATTAAGCAGTTTACAATCTATGTAGAGGATGACAGAAACAAATAAATTGAATAGATCCATGTTTATTGATTGTACCAAGGGAATAGCATTATTAGGAGAATGGAATTATTAGTAAGAATTTTGTAACCAGTTAGAGAAAAGATGGCTCTGGAGACACCTTGAAGCATCCCCCATGTTCCCCCACCAATGGCACCAGCTCCTTTAATTGCTCCCGTCCAAGGTATGCAGCTAGTTAGGACTGGGGAGCTGATTTGTGATCTAATTTCTCAGTTCCCTCAAATGCAGAGAGCAAATGGTAGGTACTTGCTGTGGTAGGTTAGTATTTGATAAATGTTGGTCGAACTTAATTGTTTACCTAATGGCTCAATGCCAGGCAGATGTCAAAATATTTAGTAGAATCTTTCATATGTTGAAAATTAAATGGAAGTACATGCTCGCTGAGCTGTTAGTTTTTTCAGCAGAGATGGATGTGTGTGAATCCATCCATAGCTGAGTCTAGTCTGTGCTTTTGCAAAGCAACTGGCCATATTAGGAGAGAAGTTAGTGGCTGAGAATAGACAAGCTAATCCTTTAACAAAGGTGATGCCTGTGACTCTAATTCCCCAAAGTAGATTGAAAAATAGAACCCCAAATGAGCAGATCAGAATCATTTACCGATTGGGGTCCAGTGAAATACCTAGTTTAAATGATCACAGTTTAGTGTCTCTAGACAGTTTGTTTCTGTGTGTGTTCTTCTTTTAGAAGAAAGGAGTAAAGTTAACAAAACTATTTGGTAAAAAGGATTAAGTTAAAAAAGTTTAACCTGCCACACCTTCAACAGTTATGGCTTTGGGTAAAGGAAACTGGTTACTCAGATGTCCCTGAGGCACCATTCTTCCTAACACCAAAGAAAGGTTCAATTGTGTTCAGGAAGACTGTTTTTCCTCACAGGAAGGGGAGTAGCATGTTTTAGAATTACTGCCATCTAAGGGGTTTGCATGAGAATGTCTGAGCGTCCTACTTAGAATATTCAACTGACTTCTACTCCTCCAGGCCCAGGAGTTTGGGAGCTAGGTGCTCTGGGGCAGGTGAGGAAAACTCCGCCTTTTACGAGGGTCTGCTTAAGGGAAGAGTGAGGACCAGTTGTGATAAAATATACATAGCTTCAAGGTTGCATCACTTAAACACACACACTGGTTGTATTTTTTTCTCATTTAACCACTCATTTTGTGTTATTACTCCCTTGTGGGGCTTTTTCTTTTTTTAATCTATTTTGGTAGTTTCTATGTGTGAGACCTACAGAGATGCCTTCTTCACTGACCAGTTTAAAAAGTGAAATGTACTCACACAGGCTTTCTCTGCTTCATAACAAGTGTGCTTAACTATAAGAGCCACTTACTTAATGAAAAGTCCATGGCCCACTGTTAGGATCATTATCAGCATCCCTAAAGAGATGATTTTTTAATAAACTGGGTGCCACATTTTTAAATCCAGTTTCCTTTCTGAATTTGAGTTTATTGGAAAATGAATTCACAATGGATATAATAATTGCTAGTAGTACACACCACATCTTCTAGGTAATTGAGAAGTTTGAAAGTTAGTGTTGGAATGGAAAAATGCATAATGTTTTATTATAGGTATTAAGGAAAATGTCTGTTATTTCATTCTCTTAGTGTACAAGTGTATAATTGTTTTGGAAAGTTGAAGTTTAGACTGTAGGTATTTTAAGTATTATTTATATACTTGTCTCCCCTCAAATAGATGAGGTTTGAAGGCAATGATTTTTTCTCATTCATTTGAGATTGATAATGTCTAACAGTATCTGGACAGAATAACCAGGAAGGCTTTAGATTACTGGAGATGGTACTATACACATGGTATTTTTCAGGGAAGGTATTACTTTTAACCCCCTGGACACATTTGGGTTATAGACCCAGTGATGTGTGAGTGAGGGTGGAGGACAGAGGTTGTCTATGGGCCAGATATGCTAAGTGTCCTACAAATGTTGGGGGACAGTCTTATTCAACTTTCTCATCTGTTCAGGTGAATAGTTTCTAATGTACTGTGGCTCTCCAATGCTGAGGATTCTATTCTGGCCCAACAAAAACTTTAGAAATCATTGTTCCTGCCTGTGGGATTGAAAATAGTTTCAGTTATATTAGAAGGCTACTTTTTTCAATATTTGTGAAAAATTCTTAAGCGGTGAGTGCTCTTTGATCCAGTCATTCCATATGTAGAAATTTATCCTTGAAAAATAACAAATAGCATTGTAATGGATAAAATATGCATAATTTTTCTTGACAATAGGTAAAGTGATGAACCTGTCCCAACTTGCTGAGGAATTTCCCTTTTTTAGTGCCATAATTTTCTCAGTGCTGGGGAAGTCCTGACCAACCTGCTGTTGATCATCCTGCAGAAGAAACTTCCCTTTTGCTCAGTGACTATTTTGAGATGTTGCTAGGAAAAATGGGAAATACGGTCATCAAATTGCCTTCCCAGCATTTAGGTTTATTTAACTTTCAGGCTTGCTCTTCAGAATGGGCAATATGAGTTAGGGGCAGAGATGAATTCCTGGGGGAATTACAGGCAAGTAGGAGAGGCTCAGTGAGGGAAGAATTTAAAGAAAAGAGTAGACCAGAAGCTTGCTGCCAAGGAGGAAAATTGCAGAACTTAAGTCAAAGAAGGATGTTTATAAAGGTTTTTGCTGTACAGTGCACTTGGTATAAAGTTCCTCTTTCTCCTATTCCAGCTGGTATTTTACATTTGATTGGTGGGTTAAACAGAAGATTAGATGCAGGAAAAGAGAGAATGAGTCAAAGGGAAAATAGAGCTCTGTCCCTCCCACCACCAAAAATAAACAGAAAGCAAAAATTAAATGCAGTATAGGGAGACAAACAGAGAAAAAAAAGGGATACACAAGTCACATAAATGACCTTATATTTGTATTCAGAACTTAATAAAGAAAAAAGCCCTTTATAAGACAGAAAAGAAGTCAAAATAACAGAAGTATAAGCAAAAGTATGAATAGGCAGATCATAAGAAGGAAACATGGTTGGCAAGTAAGCATGAATAAAACCCAACTTCATCAGGAAAATAGAAATATAAATTAAAGCCATACCGAGATGCCATTTTTATATTGAGAAACCATTTTATATACAGTAGATTGCTTGTGTGTATGTATATGTGTGTTATTTTGTGCTTTATAATATCAAGCCTTAGTAAGGATGCAGATCAGTGGGAATATAACTGGTTCAGTGATTAACAGTAATATCACATAGTTATTATGACCCAGCAAATCCTCCTGGAGGTATATTCCAAGGATACTCTCTTGCACGTTGCATAAGGACATAGTTATAATTGCATTGCAACATTGTGTTTTAATAGTGGGAGTACTTGCATGACATGGCTCCTTTCTCTTTTTCTGTGAATGTGCTTCTATGCAGAAAGTACACATTATGCTCTCCTTCATTCCACTAGTTTTATAGTGCTGCCTTATTTGGTGTCTTAGGTGACCACTGCCTCGGACTTATGTTCTGAGATTCAGACTTGAAGCCCATTTGTCCAAAGATATAAGCCATATTCTCCAGTTCAGTTTTACCAGTAAAAAGTAGATGTTTTGATCTCCATCTGCCACCCTTCTTTATCTCATTTCTTGAATGGATCAGTTAGATGTATGCTATTTATTGGGACCCTTCAATTGCAACATTGAGAAAGGAGTAAGAATATAATTTGGAGAAGGAAAGAACACATAAATACAGAGACTCTTAGGTGACCAGAATGGATGGATCTACACTTTGGGGATATTGTACTAGGATATGGCCCTGGGGGATTTTCACCTTAGTGGGTTTCTTCAGCTTACAGTAGCTTTGTACACACATGAAACTTTTCAGACAGATGAAACTACACACGAGTCCTTACACAAACATCATCTAGCCCTGCTCTCCATTTAGCAAAAGGAACTACTCAGCAGGCTGTAAGTTTCAGCAAAGGCACAGGCCAAGGTAACATCTTAAATAAATGGTGGGGACTTAAAAATGCAGATTCCCCATACCTGCAGCACGTACCAGAGGTAAAACTGAGACAGTATTACATCTAAAGCCATTCTTGAACAGAAGAGTATTTGCAGATTTTAAGCTACAAAGTAGAACTGAAATCTATATAAATTACAAAACACTAGCTGAAGTTCCAGGTTTAAACTTTTAGAACTATGCCTAGTAGGTAGCCCTAGATCTCTGTTTCAAATTCTATTTTGCTTCCAAGACTATACAGAACTTTGGAGGAACTAACTTTGTGTATCTTGGACTTACAGGGCCTATTATAGTCACAAATAAAACCCAGTGGTATGATCATGCCAGCTTTTTCAGTATCAACTCATGAGAGCTGATTGTTAAATTTTTAGTAATTTTAGGAAGTGGTTTTTATCACATCACTAGCTTGAAATTGGTCATGGTGGGCGCATTTGCACTCTGAAATCAGTAAACCCCACACATAAGGGTTCTTCCCCACTCATACCCCATGCCAATTGTTAAAGTTTTTCTATCACATGCTTTCATCACTTTGGACATGAAAATCACATGAGTTTGGACCTGAATTGGGAACCAATATGTGGTAGATGTAACTATTATATTTATTACTTTGGTATTATTAATGTGTAAATACATGAGCAACATTATGGTTACTAGACTCCCCCCATCAAGTCACCCCCACATACCCCATTACAGTCACTGTCCATCAGCATAGTAAGATGATATAGAGTCACTACTCATCTTCGCTACCCCCACATTATGTGTACTAATCGTAATGCCCCTTAGTCCCCTTATCCTTCCCTTCCCACCCACACCCGATCAGTCCCTTTCCCTTTAGCAACTGTTAGTCCATTTTCATGTTCTGTGAGTCTGTTGTTGTTTAGTTCCATCAGTTTTTGCTTTGTTCTTATGCTCAACAGATGAGTGAAATCATTTGGAACTTGTCTTTCTCCACCTGGCTTATTTCACTGAGTATAATACCCTCTAGCTCCATCCATGTTATTGTAAATGACAGGAGTTGTTTTCTTCTTATGGCTGAATAATATTCCATTGTGTCTATGAACCACATCTTCTTTATCCATTCATTTACTGATGGACACTTAGGCTGCTTCCATTTCTTGGCTATTGTAAATAGTGCTGCGATAAACATAGGAATGCATATTCTGTCTTTTTGAAACTGGGAAACCACATTCTTAGGGTAAATTCCTAGGAGTGGAATTCCTGGATCAAATGGTATTTCTATTTTGAGCTTTTTGGGGAACCTCCATACTGCTTTCCACAATGGTTGAACCAATTTACATTCCCACCAGCACTGTAGGCAGGTTCCCCTTTATCCACATCCTTGCCAGCATTTGTTCCAAGACTTTTCTATGTTGCCTATCCTAACTGGAGTGAGGTGATATCTCACTGTGGTTCTAATTTGCATTTCCCTGATAATTAGTGATATGGAGCATCTTTTCATGTGCCTATTGGCCATGTGAATTTCTTCTTGGAGAAGTGTCTCTTTATATCCTCTACCATTTTTTAATAGGGTTATTTTCTTTTTGGGTGTTGAGGCATGTGAGTTCCTTATATATTTTGGATGTTAACCCCTTGTCGGATATGTCACTTACAAATATATTCTCCCATACTGTAGGACGCCTTTTTGTTCTGCTGATGGTGTCCTTTGCTGTACAGATGCTTTTTAGTTTGATATAGTCCCATTTGTACATTTTTTATTTTGTTTTCCCTTGCCTTGTTGTTTTCTCAGAAGCATTGGCTGGGGCCCAAGAAGAAAGGCAAAATCTGAGAGAGTAAATTGGAATTGTTGCCCCAGGGAAGGCTGGGGGTTAGGGCACTAAGAAGCCACTTCTAAATGTTGTATAAGAAAAGCAATTTGCTGTGTTCTTGTCACTTAGATGGAGGTATTTAAGACATTTTCTTGGGAAACTTGAAGTTCAAACCGCCATAAAGATTGAAACAGCTCCCCAAGAGTTATGGCACAAAAATGTGGACAGATTTCAGAGGATAAAAAGAAGAAGAACAGCATCTACTGAAAGAATTAATGGGAGAGTTTCAAGGTGCCAGTTTCTGTGTGTGGGTACATAGGTATTGCTTGTTCTAAGAGGGAACATGCCTGAGAAATTAGGGAAGTAAAACTCTTAAGAAAGGCACAGCAAAGGTAAATATTAAAGGAGCAATAGGCAGTACAATAACAGGTTAAGTCCAGCCCTGGTTAAAGATCAAGCTAAAGGAGGTATCTTTTAACTGAGATTTTTCAATCAAGAGAGCTGAAAGTGGACAAGGTTTGAGCAGTGTATGATTGTGGCAGGTTCAGAACACACACTGATTTCATATCTCTTATTAAGAAAGAAATACGAAACAAAATCTGAAGAAAACTGAATATTTGGGTCAGAAATTAAATTGTGAATTTAAGGAAACATGATATTCAGGGCTAGCAAAATCATAGCCTTTCATGAGTTTGAGAAGGAAAGGGAGTAATTTAAGAAGAAGGATAAACTGTTTTTAAACCTGATAGAATTTTCCTCAAAAATGTAGAGGAAAAGTAGAGTGAACTAAAGCATTAGTGGATTATCTCACTATTGCAATACACCAAACACACACACATACAGTAGAAAGAAATGCTATCCATGGTTAGGACATGAAAAATCAAGGGAATAATCACTCCCTTGGGGAGCATGTGAGTACTGAACCTTGCTATGTAGCTAGGCACACAGACTTCAGAATAATCTCCTTAGCTTCATTCTTCACGTATCTGAGAAAGAAAAACACTGTATAATCTCACATGCAGAATCTAGATTTTGAATATATCAAGGCAGAGAGTACAATGGTGGTTACCAGGGGTGGGGAGTAGGGGAAATGAAGAGACATTGGTCCACGGGTACAAAGTTGCAGTTACATGTGATGAATAATCTTAGAGATCTAACATATGGCATATTGACTTAATGAATAATGTTGCTTTGAATATAGAAATTTTCTAAGAATATATTTCAGGAGCTCTCACCCCAGAAAAGGTAACTCTGAGAAGATGTTGTTAGTTTGGCTGTAGTCATTATTTTGCTATGTCCATGCATATCAAAGCATCATGTTAAATTCATATAGTTTTTATTTTACAAATAAATAAAAAACCTGTTGAGGGCAGAGTCGTTGGATGAATAAATTCAAAGAGTTGGGGAAATTTTCCCTAAGAGGCCAATACCGCAAGCTTATGCAATTCTATTGCAAGCAGCAATGGAAAAAACCATGAGGGTGCTGGAATGAATGCGTCTGCTCACAGGAGTGAGCTTATCTCTCCTTAGGCAGGGATTAAAGCAGCACTAGGATACCAGAAACACAGAGCTCAAAGGGAAATGAAATTTAAAAGGCATGGATGTTCTGGATGAGAGAGGAAAGCATTATGAATTAGACTTTTAGTCTGCTACCACTAAAATTTTTAAGCCTTGCAAGAAGGGCACAGTCTCTCAGATGCCATGGTTTAAGAGAGAAGACCATATGCATGAATGGGTTTTCTATAACAAGCTCCCCACCCCTGTGTACTCAGAAACAGCAAATGCATAGACATAAACCCCAGATTAACCACTTGTTGGGAGATGTTTCCTGTCTGAATTTTAATTCATAATTTGTACACACTGAACATCTGGCATAGATTTATTACAATTCTGATGAGGTTGAAACCAAGTTTTTCTCTGCTTTCCTTAGCTCAGGTATCATTGAGGCTTTGCTAGGATCTTTGACATCACTAACAAGGAAGTTTCGGGAAGTTAATTTTGTCTGGGGAAAACTACTCGAGGAGTAATTTTTTTTCTATCTTATAGGTGTGGTACTGATGCCGGGATAATACTATGTACCATATTAATCCTTTGGAACATTTAATAAGTGAAGAGCATCATTGAAATTATCCACACGTTTAGATCTTGAAGGCAGTAAATTAATTCTTGTGAGCTCGGCCCAGGACACAACTATAGAAACTCTTTGGGTTCTCCTTAGCCACTGAGAACCAATGAGCTGAAATACAGAACAAGAAATTAAAGAGGATGGATTTTAGACTCTTCGTTTCTCATTTATTTCAACTGAAAATCACAATGGAAAAACAATTTGATTCTTGACTTTGATATCATTGACCTTGAACATTCAAAAAGATCAATCTTTTAATTTTAATATCTCATGAGCCATACTGACTAATGATGCTGGACAAAATTTGTGATGGGAAATCGAATGAAGAATGAATTTCAGCTTGGGAATGGAGTGGTCTTGGAGTTAATGTAACTAATTTACTGCTCTGATGTGGTCAGAGCCTTTTGGGAGGACTACTTCCCCTTGATTTTTGAGGCTGCTGTCTTCCCTGGTAGTGGTTCCAAGAATGACCCGGGAGGAGTACTGGTTGGTATTAAGAGAGAAGCTTTGTATAGGCAGCAACATAACTACCCAATGGAATGAAACTTACTTCCCTTTGGATTATACATTTAATGGTTAGACCTAGAAGGTGAAGAGAAAAACTGAAAAGTGTTAAAAGGAACATATTTTCTACTCTAGATGCTTCATTTCTACCCATCCTCACTCATTACCCTGCTGTGAGGATGAAATACTTGACTGATAATTAGGGATATGGGACTGGACGGGCACATCTCTTTGGAGCTGGCTTTGCTCCCAATTGACCTCAGTCATGGCATTATCTTGGTGGTGAAGGTCTCCTATGGGTGAAGTGTGGGCTGGTCCGCACTGACTGTGCATGATTAACTGTGCGTGAATAAGTCAGTCAAATTCTGGGATTCAGGATTATGAAATCTAGTTCCCTGCCACATAAGCTGCATTCCCTGCTGTCTGATTCATTTATTATAACGGTAACATTTTGGCTCTTCATCTGCCAATTCCATTCTTATTTTAGAGGGGAAATAATCCACATTCCTGATGTTTCCTTTCATGTGGGATGGCCTACATTTGTATAATTTTCTGATCTCTCTACATGCCCCTCACTTACAGCTTGGAGAAGGGAAACAACTTATTACTGATAGTTTTGGTGAAGTGGACATGCCTTCATCTTTTTGTCCACTTTGGAATAAGTCAGCCAATTGTTTTTGGCCATATCATGAACTCAGTGGTAAAGGCTCCAGTCCTACAGAAAAAGCCTGCAGCTGTCCAGCCTTAAGTTACATTATATGCTTCCATATTAAATGAGAATACTCAACTCTGCTATAGAGAATGAGAAAAACAAATGGGATGTAGGAGAAACTCATAGGATGTGTTTAAGTATAACAAGTTAGTAACCTATAAGATATGGTAAACCTGGGTAGAGTAAATAGAGCAGATGAGTGTTTTTCTGAGAGAAAGGGAAGAAGCACCAAGAGGATACAAATAGTCATGAGTCATTAAATACACACAAGACACTGAAGCACCTAGTATCGGTGATATCTATGAAGCAGCACTCAGGAGTCATGACGATTTAAATTGGCCATCGACAGGTAATAAACATTCTGGTGTGCTCTCCCTAGGAAAAGCAGATAAAATGCATACTTGCTCATCAGCTTAAATGCCTCAGGGTCTCTTGAATGGAGCAAGACTTATGTTAGCCCAACCCCATCTTCTTTCTGTGAGCCCCTTGTCTCAAAACTCAAGTCTTATCCCCACAACCACATCACCAGAGAAAGCTGACATGGCAGAGAGAGAGACAGGTGTCATGTTATGTGGCCCTGCCATCCTACTTGCGTTCTATCCTAACTGAACTGACACACCCATCTCTTTGTCCTTGCTTCTCTTTATGTGCTTTCTATTATTTAAGAAGCCATGCAATTGGACTATCTTCATTCAGTTAGTGAACCTTTCTGCTCCATGGGCTCTGGATAGCTTTCCTGGTGGTGTATTTGGAGGCCACCACTGTGCTGATGTAATTTTCCACATGATAAAAGTACTTCTCAATTAGTTCAATACTCTGTTAGAGAAGATTGGCGTTATTTACCAGATTTTTATACCTCAACAGCCATCAGTAAATGAATGAAGGGCGATTTGCACTTGTAATGCAATCTATACAATTATTAAAATGACTAAAGTGTATTTATGTGTAACAATAATGATTAATCTCATAGGTAACATCAAATGTAAAAAAATTAATTACAAAACGATACACTCAATAAGATCAACTTATATAAATGTTAAAAACATACAAGTGACTGTGACTTAGGATCCCAATTACTCTTCTTTCTTCCAATGAAAGAACAGTCCCTCACTCAAGATTCAGCAGGATATATGAGTATATAGCCATTTTCCAGACTCCCTTAAAAGTAGGTACAGCCATGAGCCAAATTGTGCCCAATGTGATGTGAGCAGAATTTTGTGTGCAACTTCATTGTTATAGCCATAAATGTGTAACGTTTTTCCTCTCTTTTTTCTTTCTGATGGTTGGAATACAGAAATACCAGCTTCCAATATGAGGACACCTAAGGAGATAATGCATCAAGAGCTGAAACTTAGGTCCTGGATAACCTCATGGATAAGGTAATCTGACCTGGATTGCTGGACTCTGTACTCAAGCCATGGTATTTTTAAGCTATTGTATTCTGAGGTTTCTTTGTTATAGCAGCTTAGTATGTATCCTGATTAACATAACACAAAATCATAAATTTAGTTTTATGTATTCATGTAATAAAATATACTGTATTTGTGAGATGATACACATCATCTTTAGAATAATGGGTTAACTCTGGGGAAGGAGAGAGGAGAAAGGATGGAAGGGTGCTAAGGAGGTGATTTATAATTAGTAAAATGAGTCCACAAAGTCACAGGAAACCTGACTCAGTATTTCTGTTTTGCTCACTCACAGTATGTCATTCCCTTCCTCTAAGTCTCAAGATGTTTGCTGGAACCCAACCATCACATTCTTATTCCATGTAGAAATTAATGGAAATGGGGAAAGGATAAAAGCAACTCATGCCATATGAAGCTCACTTAATGGGATTTTATATGAATCTCTTCCCAAAACTTCTGCTTCTGTCTCCCTGCAGTATTGCCCCCTCTGTTTTATGCTCCATGCTGTAGTCGAAACAATGTGTTTTATGCATCAATAACTTCCCATGCCCTGGGATTTAGTTCAGATCTTTAATCTGCATGTGATTCCTTTGTGATCCAGCTGTTATCCTCTCTAGCTCTAGCTCTTGTTTTCACCCACCTTCAGGTGATGCTTCAGACAAATCAAATGCTTTTAGTTCCTGAAAAATGCTCTGCTCTCTTTTTCCTCTGATCTGGCAACAAATCTCCATCTGTTTGGAACACTTTTTCTTCACTTAGCTAATTCCTATTTTTGCTTTAAAACTATCTACTTTATGCCTCTTGGGCTCTGTAAAGTATTCCTGACCTCGAGTCTGGACTAGATAGACAGTAAATAAACTTTGAATATGCTCTATGTACTTATCTATAATATATAACACATGTCAATGACTTCAAACTCCTTATTTAATTATGTATCTCTTCTAATAGATGTTAACTCCTTAAAGGCAGAGATTTTCTTGTACTCTAGTGCCTGGCATAAATGTTGCTTAATAGATAAGGTAGCTATATAATTTGCCTTTCAAACTTGGGTGCTATTACTCATTTCATTGAAACAACAGATGTAAGATGGACAAAATGGACATATGTCTTCCTATCAATAGATGTTTGCCTAATATATACATACTATTGGATTTCTATGTGTACATTATCAAAGTATATACACTGATTTAAAATTCTTCTAGACACACTCATTACCTCCTTACTGTTCCAAGTTTCTAAAGCACAGTTAAATTTAGTTTAAAATCATGGAACTTGTCGGTACACCATTACTCCCAGATACACAAAATCAGGCAGGAGGGTCAACATTCAGTCACAGTCTGAGGAATGCAAGGCTCTGTTGACTGGGATCTTGAGATGCTTAGGTATGTGGTTGGAGGGAGGGGGAGCTTAGTCCTGGTACAGCATTCCAAGTTTCCATCTACCTGTTCAACAATAACACCACTGGAAAAGCTTCAATGCACACATATGGACAAAATAAATACATAACACCTACTCCTTTTCAGAAGGCTCAAAACCAGCTAGAAAATAAGATAAATTTCTACCAAAATTCTTTAGGAAGGCTAAGATATAATGTCCCAAGTTTTTGACCATACTAGTTACAGCTGTCCTTGCACAAAGAACCAAATTCTTCTGAACTACACCAAAGGAATGAGCTAATTATTTCACAGCCAAAGAAAATTTGACCTAAGAGGCACTACGTATTAGAAAGAGATCTGGATCGGGCACTAAATAGACAGGAAACCTTGAGTAATTAATTCACTTCTTATTTCATGGCCTCATTTTTCCTTCATGATAAACTCACACCAAATGCTTGTTATGTCTAATTTCAAGTATTTGATTCTATGAATTCAAGGGATGAAAACTTAAGTAGTAAGTATACCTTCTCACCACTAGTCGTCCTTCTTGTGCAGAAAATGAGGATGCTGAATTGAAACACTTAGTTGGTCATTTATCAAAAATAGAAGACACTGTGCCTTCGAAATGCATGGTATTTGTTTTTCTATTATCAACATCTTCTAGAGGTCTTTCGTATACAGATTCAGAGCTCTGTGTTATAAACAAGGTCATTTTTAGGATAAGCTAGTGATGGGGTTGCAGCATATTCACAGGAGAGCTTCCATCTGAATGGCTATGGGGTCCTGGATGGGAGTCTACTGCTCTAAAAAGAGGAGGTTGAAAAATGCTTGTGAGTGCATGTGTCCCACCTCCTGGCCATAAGCACAAGGAAAAACCTCAAGGAGAAAGGGCTAGAATCCTACTTTTATGTGTAGCTCCCTGGAGGGGCAGGGGATCAGCCTCACATTTATGTGGCTACAAATCTCAACACCTAAAAATGGCTTCTGGGACAAATAAATTACATTTCTAATGAGGGGCTGAATCTAGGTGTCAGAGAGTAGGGATCCCTCAACTCCCAGCAGCAAAAATAACTCTTTCCTTCTGAAGTTATTTCAAACAAAAAACAAAATTTGCACAAAAGCACAATTTAAATGTACTACATGTATGCTTGGATTACAAGAAAGGATTGGATGAAAATGTGTTTTCTCCAGAGTTTATGACTGAAATATTGAAACTTTTTGGAGGCTAATTATTACCACTTTATGTTTTGGACCTTCCAAGACAAAATAGGGTCAAATTAACAGATTGCTCTCTTTATGTCCCATTAGTTTACATGTAGGGATATGAAAAAGGGTTTTTTTGGTAATATCATATTACTATAGATATGATCATATAATTATTAATATGTACTATACTATTACATAGTATATATAAATAGTGTGTAATCTACTATATGCTATATTATGTATATAATATGTATTACATTAAATCACTATGTAATTTTTATAGTTTAATATCTAGCATTTGTTAGGATTACTCTGTGCCAAGCACCATGCTACAGGTTTTACCTGAATTTATTTATTTAATGCTCATGTGAGTCTGTGAGGTACAGTGATCATTCCCCTATTGCCTATGAGGAAACCAAGGACTAGAGAAGAGCCCAAGATCCAGTAGCTAGCATGTAGCACACCCAGTACTCATATCCATCCTCAACTCCAACTATTGCACTCAATTGCTAAAGACCAAAAGTTTACCAATAGCCATAAGGGTGAAAGAATAATTAAGAGAATGAATTAACATTATTTCTGCTTAGCTTTGTTATTTACCAGGTATGTCTTGTATTGATTAGAAGTTCCAGCCTAAAAATCTTATTTGCTGATATTGGGATTCTTGTTAAAAAATATCACTTCTGAAAATAGGGTTAAATTTTGGAATTCAAAGAAACTCTATTTTCTGGAGGATGCACTTAAGGCAATTTTTACTCATGTGAGCTACCAATTATTCTTGGTAGGTGAGAGGCACATAGGCTGATAGGTCATCCTCCCCTGGTGGCAGCAGGGACGAGGAGTCTGATTTTATGGTCTAATCATTCAGAGACCTTGGGTAGGTGGTAAGAGAGGAGAGAGAATCAGTTTTGTAAATAGCCTTTTGTTGTTGTTGTTTGGTTGGTCTATTTGTGAACTCGAAGATATTTAACAAAATATTTCAGTCCTCTTGGAAAGGAAAACACATTGGGATCTGGGCAAGCGTGTTTCTGTGTTCAGTTATTTTTTTACCCATGGCTGAGGTTGTAAAATAAGCTTTCTGTGTGTCTAGGTGACTACAATTGAGAATTTCTTTCTTTTAGTAGATTGTATTTACAGAAAAATGGCGACATCCAACATGTTCTTATTACAATATAACTCTGACACTCCTCTTATTGAGAGAAAGGGTCCACGTTCTGTCCTTAAATTTGAGCAGATCTTGCATTATGGTGTGATATATGTGATTTCTGAAGCTAGGCAGTAAGAGGTGATACAGCTTGTTCTTAATGCTTGGGACCCACCACTATGTTGCGATGTGCCCAAGCCACTCCTGCAGAAAGACCCACATAAGAGGAACCGTGGCCCCAGCCCTCAGCGCCCACTGAACTGACATCCAGCGACCAACACCCACTTGCCAGCACGTGAGACCAGTTGGAAGGGGGTCCCCGAAGCCCTGCCGAGCACCCGAACTGACGCTGCAAGGAGCCCACCCTCGTTCTGCCCAGATGGCGCGGGTTTGTGATGCAAGTAACTGACCGTTGTCTCTGCTCTGTTTTGCAGTGGGTTGTCAAATAGCAATAGATAACTGAAACCCCTCTCATCATATGAATGTGATGTATGTCCAAAGGATAACAATGCATTAAATTATAAAGTCTCAAAAAAGAACAGCTCTCTTCTCACTGGTAAATAGAGATTCGTTATATTTACATAAATCCAATATTCCTCAAGTTCCCATATTTTTGTATTTTCATATCTTAAATAGCAGTCCAAGGTAATGTAAATAAGGTGAGTATTAGGTCAAAATAAGCTGGTTTAATCATTTACTTCTAAGAAAAAGTGGTCTTTTCCTGATTCATCAATGTGGAGTAGAATACAGCATATATTTTATTTTATTTAACATTTGCATTTTTAATTGAAGAAATTAATTAATCTGAACTCATCAACATTCTAATAATGTTTTATCAATCAGATAAGCCAACATTACTTCCTATTACTACTTTCACATAACATTTAAAATTAAGAAAAAGTAATATCACCATGTCAATTAATGGAATTATATTTATGACAAATGTTTTTATATAAATAGCATTTATGCTCTGTGGTGTGTCAGCTTAAATGAAATTTCCAAAATCGATAATAAATTTTTTTTAATTCTCAAAGTGCTATAATATCAAGTACTTAGTATTAGTAGATAATCTTGGATAAAAATTTCTAGAGAAGGTAGAATACTAAAATATTAGTCACCAAACATTTTAATACATATAATATTTTGCCTCATTTTTATTTTTATGTGTTATGGAGTATCCTTATCATTGGATTATGTTAATGGATTTTTGCCATTTTAACAATGTGTAAAACGAATTGGCGCAGCTATAGGGAATGGTATTATCTTAACAGAAATGTTTACTCCTCTCCATTCATGAGGTTTATTAATTTGCTAAAATGTTTGTTTATGAAACATAGTTATCAGTTACCTATCTCCCAGTTCTCTCTGTGGAAAAGTAGTTCATTTGGCTGAAAATTATAATTAATATGGCCAATGGCAGAGAGAAACCTCTCTTCTTCCTGTGTCCCCCTTTATCTCACACTGCTCCCACACTTGCAGCACTGTGACACCAGGCGTGTGGATGTTTTCTTTCCCACACCAAGTAATTCTCTGAGTCATCAGCTGGGTGTCCTATAGTTCAGTTCAATTCTGATATTAATAGGAATTAGGAAAGGCCCCACAGGTTTAGGTACTCAGTCCCACAAGACTGCAGTCCCTGTTGCAAGTGCTGGGTATGAAGATTACCCACAACTTCTGTCTTGGCTACAAGTCAGAGACTCCTATGACCTCCTCGTACTTGGAGTCATCATTTGCTAGAATGTCTCACAGAACTCAGGGAAACACATTTATCAGTGTATTATATAATAACGGACATGATAAAGGATGGCAGGTGAGCACCAAATGACGAGATACATAGGGTGAGGTCTGGAGGGGGTCCTGAGTACAGGAGTTTCTTACTCCATGGAGTTGGGGTGCGTCACCCTCCTGTATATGGATGTGTTCACCACCAACCTGAAAGTTCCCTGAACCCCATACTTTGGGAATTTTTTATGGAGGCTTTATCACATAGCCATGATGGATCATTAACTCAATTTCTAGCCCACTAGAGAATGGAGTGGGGCTGAAAGTTCCAAGCTGCTAACGATGGCTTTGGTCTTTCTGGTGGCGGCTCTCTCCAGGAGCCCACCTAGAGTTTCCTCATTAGAATAGAAGACACTTCTTTTGCCCAGGAAGTCCCAAGAGATTTAAGAGCTCAGTGTCAGGAATTAGGGTCAAAGACCAAATGTTTCAACAAAAGATGCTTCTAATGCTTTTATCATTTAGGAAATTACAAAGGTTTTAGGGGCTCAGGGCCAGGAACCTGTGGCAGAGACCAATGAAAGTATTTTCTGTTATTTCGCAGCTGTTGAGATATGTTAGGAACAATAATGACAAAGGTATGACTGTATCAATGTAATAGATGTGCTGTGGTTTATCAAGGGTAAAAGAGTGTAGTGACCCACAGTAAAGTGTCAGGTTACTCAGTATATGAAAGAGGATAATAAGACAAAATTTGTATGGATATAGAAAGTTGTAGAAGGTTTGAAGAAAGTCAAGTTTACATCCTTGGCTTATAATTTCTGAAAATAAGAAATAAAATATGTTAAATTTTGCAAAGTTTACTCAGTTTAAGGGGTTTATTTAAAAGATGATTTAGAAAGAAGGAGCCTGTGAATCTTTTACTGCCAAATATTATTTTCATACATCACCAGAATATGGTTTACTCTCTTTGAAAGTGATGCATCTTGGTATATTCTACTCTTCACAGATGTTATAAAAGTTTATCTTTTACCTCTTATGCAATCTTCTCAGCACATATTCTGTATCTCACTGTTATTAAAACAAAAACAAACACAAAGTTTCTTATTTAAAAGAGCTAACATTCCTTACAATTGTGTATTTAAAATACGTTATTGTTATTCTGATATTTCATGATTTATTCTTTTTAGGTATTCATGATCCTGTCTTAATCAAGTGATCAAGTCTATTTTTGATCACTCCTTTGTTTTTGCCTTCCAAGATCACACCCTAAATTCAGGGGGAGAAAATTCAATATAGCTTTTGTACCTGAAACTATTGTTGAGATTACCCATGGAGTATAAGAGCAATCACAAATGTGTGCTCTTTACCTTATGAAAACAAGGATGCCAGAAATGATTAGGTTTGTTTAGTATGCTCAGTATTTATTAAAAAGCTCAACACTACAGTAAAAGCTCTAATTGTTCTTACCAGGACAATTACCTGTAGTTGTCTGAGGAAGGAAGAATTGTTAGTATGAAAGAGAAGCACAACTTCCTTAGGTCTCTTTCTGTCAGGACAGGAATGTCAACAGATTATGGGGACCTTGAAAAGACAGGAATTCATCAGCACTGATATGTAATGCAGGTGAAACTCATAAACTTCTCAGTCATTGGTTTTATAGCCTCTGGATCAAAGAGCAAATGACACAGCGACTTTTCAAAGTACAATCCTAGATTCCATATACACTTTTCCACATGAAAGATAATTCTTTGGCATTAGCAATTTCTTAACACCATATGGCTCTATATATTCAAGGAAGGTAACATCTTGTGTTTCATCTATGTAAATGAAGTGGCCAGAACACAATAAGACCATCACTGTGTGTGTTTGTGTGTGTGTGTGTGTGTGTGTGTGTGTGTGTGTGTTTATGTGTATGCTGAACTCATGAGTGATTATGAATAATCTTTGGAGATAATTTATGATCATAAAGGTATCTTAGGAAAACTAATCCCAAATTTGGAAATAAGGTAAATAGAGTCAGCATGTCTTTGCAGTGTTACATAGGAACATTGTTTAGTGGACCTACCTAAGAATTATTTACCAATTTAAGAGAATGTACCTTTGTTTGACTTGCTATTCACTTTGATTCTCAAAGGTCCAGATTTTGTGAATTTTCATGTTCACTTACTGTAACTCCGGGGGGAAAATGTTCCCAGCCAGGTGCAAATAACCTTTGAAGCCAATATCAGTCAAAGGGAGAAATAAAGTAGGAAAAATCTGTTTATTGCCTACAAGCAGTTGTCCACTTCTGCTTGCCTGTGTCTCTCAAGAACTGGCTGCAAAAAGGGACCCTACCCAACCTTTCTGGTACAGATATACCCTCACTCCCTCCACCCCTTGGAAACACCTCTTGATATGGAGATGCACTAAGGCCAGGTGAGATTCTGGAAATACTGCAGTTTTACCCACACCAGCCCTCTTCCACCTTAGGGTTCTGCTTCCTGGAATGGCCTCCCTCTGGATCTTTATATGATCGTTTCTCCACATTCTTCAGTGTCAGTTCTCCACATTCTTAAATATCACCTTTTCAGAGAAGCCTTCTTGCCCACCAAGTTTAAATTAGATCCTTCATATATACAAATAGGCAAAGTAAAACAAAGTCTGCCATGATCTGATTTAAGGGTGTGGAAAATGGGTTGTGCTGTAAATGTCTCCTATTCTTTGCTGTAGGATTGCCTGAAAGTCTACCATTCAGAGTCTTTTTAAGGATACCTTTGAAATCTTTTAAAATGCATGAATTCCTAGAAGGATTAAGACAAAGATGGGAGGGGAAAAGCCTGGTGGCTGGGGACAGGAATCAGGCCTACAGATAGGCTTTGTGTAGCCTAAACAAATGTTTAAATATTTGAATTATTGCCAACATTTAACAAAAAGAAGTTTTCAAATAAGTATCTCTTTCTGTTGAAAACAGGCTGTCTCCCTCAGTGCTAATCTTGTGGAAGCGCAGCACCCTGTAGGGGGCTCCAATTCCTGCCTAATACACAGCACTCTTGGAGTTACCTGCTTCACTTTGCAACCCTTCATTTTAGGCTACTATAATCTCACATAATAATGGATTTTCTGAAAGAATGCAGTGCCCAACAATTTAGTAGGATCTGCATCCCTTTAATGCCCTCTAAGCATCCTACTTGCCTCTGTCCAAGCAACTCCCCACCTTGGGGGAAGGATAGTCCAGGTAAAATCAAACTGTCCCTTCTATTCTCTGATACATCCAAACTTGTATTTGTTTGCCCCAGTGTCATGCTGGAATTTCTCTGCTGGAAACCTGGATTACCACAAAGGCTCCTTTGTCCATGAGCAATTGTGTTCTAAGACAGTGTTTTCAGGCATTCTTGGGCCATGGGCAAGAGAGGTGGGAGCCACTTCACAGTCCACTGCAGTGTCCACAGCCAGAATCAAGGCCTAGATGTCTATTATCAGAAGCACAGGTGGGTGACTGTGTGTAAAATTGCAATATTTCCAGAATCTCTTGCCTGGCTTTAGTCCTTTTGCAGCTGGGTTGCTAGACACAGGCAAGCAGAAGTAGATGACTGCTTGTAGGCAATAAATGGGTTTCTCTGACTTTATTTCCCCCTTTGACTGATTTTGGCTTCAAAGGTTATCTCTCTGGGGGTGGGAACTATTTTTCTCATAGAGTTATAGTGACACTCCCCCCACGTCCCTGGCATATCATGCTGTATCCCATAGCACCCACAAAGGCACTTCTGTCCATAGATGGATGCCAGATTTTTGTTATGACAGGGATGGACATGAATGAAGGACATCTTATTCAGCCATGGTACTAACATCACTTTAAATACATCCACTCTTTATCTTGTTGACCCATCAGGTTTTAGTGGTGGTTTTCTTGAATTCCCTGGATTGTACCCAACCCTCTTCCCTAGAGCCCTGCTACTCAAGTGAGATTAGAGGACCAGCAGCACTGCATCATCTGGGAATTGTTAGAAATGGAACATTTCAGGCATCTTCCAGACTCCCTGAATCAGAATATGAATCTAAACAGGATCCCTGGGTGATTCATATGCCCACTAGAGTTTGCAGAGCATCGTGATGTGACTTCTCAGACGTTATCAACTAGGTCTCCTTCTGCTGCAGTCATCCTGCCTTCCCACTGGGTCAATTCAAGGCAATCAGAAATCTTGAGACATTTTCTTGCACCTTTGGTGTCATTCCCATTTTGTGGCCTGTGACTGTTTTATTCTTTCTTAGATTTTACTCGGCTGTTACAGTTATTTGGATGACACTACAATGGAGTGAAAATGCACTGTGCTGTGCTGGAGAATAGATGTGCCTGTGCTGGAGAAAGTATCTAATTGAGTATTATATTTTCACCAAGGTGGTAGGTTTTTTTAACTGAACATTAAAAGATAAGGGTGATTTTTAAAAGTCAGAGTTTGGGAACAGAGATGGAAGAAAGAAATCCCTTATAATAACGTATAGTAATAAGTGATGCCAATGAAATTAGGCATTTCTTAGTAACAACCCATGTATTAAAGCTTCACATAAATTTCTCTCATTTAATACCCACAAAAATCCTATAAATTAGGCTTATTATCCCCTTCTTATAAATGAGGAAATGATGGTGAAAAGAGGTTATTAACTTGCCCAGGGCTACAAAGCAAGTAACTTAGAGCAGGCCTTTGGTCTCAGTCAGTGTTTATAGCACACCCACACCCTTAGCCACATTACTGCATGTGAAATCAGGGTGAGATGATGACTCTTGGTATGGGAAAAAGGAACTCAATTCACTGCACCCTAAGAGTTCAGAATAGTTAAAAAAAAGTATGTAAGAAGAAAAATAATAGAAAGAAGGGGAAGTTAGAGAATTTCTACATGAAGGAGGGTCTAGAGTGGAAATCTGGTGAAGGAGTTGCTAAGGGTCTTATGAGCACTCTGTTTTTACTTAGTGTATTAAATTTGATGTAGCGTGGTGGCAGTGATGGGGACAGGTAAGGGCCAATGAATAGACATGGGTAGGGCCCCTGCAAAGCTAGTTCTTGTCATTGTCAAATCTGGAGAGTTTAGCTAGGACAAGAGCATGCCTGGCCTCAAATGCTGAGCTAGCTGAAATTAACATAACTTATCTGGGATTGGTGCACAGAAGAATTTGGGGAGACAGGGATAGTGAAGTGTTGGTCATGAGGAGTAGAGAGGGGTGTAGGGGAGTTAGTATAGTAGACTAAGAGATGGTAATACCTCAACAGAGCAGGGCCACCAGTTCACAACAGAAGAGATGGTAGAAAGTTGTACTTCATGACTGCCATGGGCATGAAAGTTGATTCTAAGATTGTGAAACTCAGTGACAAGAAGTTTGACAGATTGACGAACAGAAATGGAAGAACATGAGACAATGCCTATTTGGACAGAGTAGAGATTTAGCCTCTCTTTAAATACTTATAAGGACACAGATCTCTTTAGTTTGCTAGGAAGCCTGTTCTACCATGGGATAAAGTAATTGTAGATAAGAAAACTGAAATTTGTATTAGTGAAAAAACTTGTCTGAAGTCTAAAATCAACCTTAGAATACTGAGGTCACACTATTCCATAAATACTTCTTTGTGTATAATTAGAAGAAATTACATACTTTTAATTATAAAAAGGTGAATTAAGTAGTTATAACAATATGTGCTAATTGATAGCAAAACTTGAATAAAAGATAAAAATTAGATGAGAGAAAAAAAATACTCCAGGAGGAAAAAGTAGTGTGATGGAGAACACGCAGTGCATTTGGGGGATTGTAAGTAGTTCAGACCAGATAGAATATTTGTAACAGGGAATGGGGCAGGTCCTGCACAGCCTAGTGAGCCAGGGGGACTCTCTAGATTTCATAATTACCATGGTAGCCTAAGGTAGACAACACTAGTACTCATCAATGTCTGATTCTCCTCTCCTTCCTGGCACCTGTAAGACTATACTTCCCAGAAGTATGAGTGCTTTAAGCTGGACATTACGTTTGGGAGTAATCAGCATATAGGTGGTAAGTGGATGTATTCATCCATTCAGTAAGTATTTGAGTGCCTACTATGTGATGAACAATCTAGGCACTGGGGATTCAGCTGGGAAAAATGAACTAAAAATCTCAGTCCTCATAAAGTGTACATTCTACTGGGAATGGCTCAGATAACCCAAAGGGAAGATGGGGGGTGAGAAAAGATAAGTGCTTAGAACAGAAACAAGAATAGCATCTACACTTACAGAAAAGCTGAAAGATTAAAGTCCAAATGCTTTAGTCTGATATATAAGATCTTTCATATCGTGACATTTGTCTCTATCTCCAGCATTACCTCCTGAAGTTTCCATGATACCAACTTTACTCAAAAAGAGATGGAGAAAGATTAACAGCATAAGAATAACAGCAAGGAAAATCTAAGAGCATGAACACCAGAGGGGAATGATTCTTAAAAAAAAAAAGCATAGTCAATTATATTAAATACTATAGAGAGAACAAGTAAGAGAGGGACACTGAAAACTATCTGCTTACTTGGGAATAGTGGTCAGAGTCATTGCTAAGAGCAATTTGAGGGTCTGAGTTATTCTTGGAGGGTCTAGGCCCAAATGGGCCTCAATAGGATAAACGTTATATGCTTCTTGCATGATAAAATATTATAAACAGTATCTTATTTAACCTATTACTGTGTAACAACTTAGACCAAAACTTAGTGGGATACTTAAACAATAAGTATTTATTATCTCACACAGTTTGTGAAGATCAGGAATCCAGGAGCAGCTTAGCTGGATGGTTTGGCTCAGGTTCTCTTAGAAAGTTCCATCAAGATGTCAACCATTGCTGTAGATTCTAAAGCTTGACTGAAGCTTGAGGTTCTGTTCCAAGCTTACTCATGTGACTACTGGCAAAGGGATTCAGTTCCTCACTGGGCGTTACTTGGACGATCATTGTCAGGAGGCCTTCTTAGGAGGTTAGCTACCACGAGGGCATGGAAGTGCAAAGAGACTTACTTATTTGGGGGTGGTGAAGTAAGAGGTGATAACTTATCATGTTGCTTTTCTAAAAAATCTCTGTTGTAAAAGCTATTAAAAATAACAGGTTTTGGTGAGGCATCAGGGCACTAATCCCCAAGGGATAGAAAGGTGAAAAGATGAGTATTCCTCGACAAAATGCTGTACTACCTAACACCCCAAAAGAGCTACAACTTCAGGTTTCTGTGATTTGGCTTTTAGATTCTCTTTGTGACACTTGCCTTAGATTAGCCCATCAAACATCCTGGTGTGAAGGGCTGTAATGATATATTTTATCTATATTTGATAGATTGTAAATTATAAATTATATATTCTTTGTATTATCTCTGCCTTTAATATTATTTCCTATATTATTACATGTGCCTCATCACATCTTACCACATTTTTTTTTTTTTAGCTTCTCATCCAGTATTTTCAAAAGAGAGGTAAAAAATAAACACCCAGTTAGCACAATGACCACGAAGAACAGAAACTGGCAAAGCTACTGTTTTGGGACAGCTATCCCTACAGCATTAGCATATTAAATGTTCTGCAAATTGCTGCAGTAAGCAAAGTGACCTTAATTTGTTTGGCTACAGAGTCTTTTTTTCATATAATACTTTAATATCCAGCTGAATTAGTGTTCCTTGGCAAACTCTTCGGAAGAACAGATGACGACAACCTAGTCCTTCATCTCCATTCCTTCCCTCTTGTGGTTCTCACCGTGTGCCTGGAAACCACCCCAGTAACCTTCCAGTCGGATCATCTGCTTTTATCCCTCCCGTCCAATCCAGCTTTACAGGATCAACATGGTTGTCCTCCTCAAACAGAACCTGGTCATAACTCCTCTTTAAAACCATCCCACTCAAAATCAAGCGCAAACTCTTTAGTCTGTCCTTAAAGATCCTTCTGTTGCATCTCCATCTTAAATCTGGACGTCTTCGGACACCCCCTCCGAGAGGCTGCGTGGAATTCCCAGAGGCCATCACACATACTGTTCTTTCACCCTGCCATGTCTTTTCCCTGAAAAGTCTTTCTCTCTTTTCTTTCCTTGGATTGTTAGCCTTTAGCCTTGGATTCTTGTTAAAAAAAACTCTCTGAAATCTTTTTGTCTGGTCTTGTCAGACAGATTTTTATTCCTCAATAAACTTCATGTTCAAATCTTCCAATCTTGTTTTTTAATTTTGATTGTACCAGATTGAAACTCTCTCCAGCAAACCCAGTATACATGCCAGCCTGGTTCAAAACACACGGCTGGGAAGGCACCAGTTCTCCTGGATAAATCAGAGAGTCCGCAGCCGGCTTTTGGTGAGACTGAGCAGTCTGGTCACAACTCTTCCAGGGTGAAGAACTGGGAGTTTGTGTGCCCTTTAAACTTTGGCAGTTGGTCAGCTCCTAAGCAAGTTTAAGTACACTCACCATCCCCACACCACCCAGTGACACTTCCCACCTATGTTTATTTACGTGGGCCAATGAAGTGGCTGTATGTCACTTTAGCCTGTCCCACATCATTTACACTTTTTTCTGCTCCCAGTGCTCTGCCTTTTCCTTTGGGGACTCCTCTCCTTTACTCTGCCTCTGTGGACAGGAGGAGCTGACTCCATCCTCACCTTCAAGAATAGCTTTATGACCCACAACTACTCAATTAGCATATTTTTGCTCTCTGACCACAGTAATTGGCTCAGGAATGAGTATGTGAAGCAAGCTAAACTAACGAAATTCAATTTCTCAATTTTTTGCTGGAACTATTGAGGAAGAGATATCCTTTTCCCTCAGGATTTGTTAAGTTGGTCAAGTGCATGTCTGTACCAACAGGGAGCTCGCACATGGAGAGTGTGCTTGAACCGGAAGACATGAGGAATGAAGGGGTGGGGGAAGAGACCTGTTCGGATGTCATTTGCACACCTGCCCCCAACCTCATTTAGGATTTTCGATTGTGTAATCTAATTAATTCCTTTTTTTGTTCCTTAATCTAGTTTAAATATGGTTTCTATTTCTTGGCTTTTAAAAAGTCTTGATAAGTTATTTGGTTGGACATCTGATTTCCAAGTAATTTTAATAGCACTTTACTTAATTTTTTGTTCAACTATAGCTCCTGGCATATTATACTGGGTACTCCTGCCTCATCTTTCATTGTAGAAGAACTGAGCCTCCATCATAAAACAAATGTGTGATTTCCCAAAGTTTAAAGACTGGTGGTACTAGGAATACCATCCAGTTCTTGTTTTTCCTGGAGTTAGACAAATTGATTGATTATACATTTTATTTAGAAAAACAAGTGAGAATAGTCAGGAAAGCCCTGGGGAAGAAAAAGGGAGGGTAGCATCCTTAGCAGATATTAAAACTTACCATGAAGTCTCTATAATTAAAGCTGTGTTATATTGGCACATGGAAAAACAGACTGGCTAATGGAATAGAAAATCCAGAAATAAATCCAAATGAATTCCTAAGTTTAGTTTATGACAAAGATGATGTACTAGTTTCCTACTTCTGCTGTAACAAATTACCACAAACTTAGTGACTTAGAACAACACAAATTTAGTAATCTTTCGGTTCTGTAGGTCAGAAATATGAAATGGTTCTTAGTGGGCTGAAGTCATGGTGTCTGTATGGGTGGATTCTCTCTATAGGCTTTCAGAACGAATCCATCTCCTTGCTTTCTCTAGCACTAGTAGGTCTCCTGCATCTCATGGTTTGTACATCATGGCTCAATGCTTCTTTCTGCATCTACAAAGCCAGCAGTGTAGCATCTTCAAATATTTCTCTGACTCTGACTTCCTTTTTTGTCTCCCTTTTCCACTTTAAAGGATACTGTGATTCTACTAAGCTCACCTGGATAAGAGTAATATCCTTATTTTAAGGTCACTTATTAGCAAATTTAATTCCATCTGCTACTTAATTTTCCAGGTATGCATATTTACAGGGTCCAGGATTAGGACATGGATATCTTTGTGGGGGAGGTCATTATTATACCATGACACATGGCATTTCAAAAGATTGGAAAAGATGAATTTGGAAAATAAATGTCACAACAATTTGTGGAAAAAGATAAAATTGGATTCATTCCTCATACCATAAACTGTGAAAAATTCCACAGGTTTGAGAGATTGAAATGTAAAATTATGAAACAATACAAGTACTAGAGGAAACATGGGTGAATTCCTATTTAAATAGAAGTGGATAAAAGTTCTCTAATAAAGATGACTCTAAATCCACAAGCAATAGGATAGACAAAGGTGTGTGTGCACATTTGTACACATGTATGTATATACATATGCTTGCATATATTATGTCATATACATATTAAATTTTTGCAAGACACAAGAAAAATGACAAATTGAGGAAAATATTTTCAATTTATCTCATTAACATTCCTAATATTTAAATAACTAGGGAAGAAAAAATCCAATGAGTCTAGAAAAATGAGCCAGAAAATGAGTAGTTAAAAAAAAAGAAATGCAAGTGGTCTTAAAAATATGGAATGATTACCAAACTTGCTCATTTGAGAAATGCATATTAAAATTCACCAAAATAAAATTTCTCACCTATTTAATGAGCAAAAATCCAAAAGTTTGGCAACGTGCTCTGCTGGCATGGCTGTGGGAAAACAGGTACTCTCATGCACTGCCAATGTGATTGCAAAATTCTATGTCTATGACAGGGAGTTTGCGAACACCTGGAAATGCACTCACTCTTTGACCCAGTAATTCTACTTCTAGGAGTCCATCCCAAAGTTACCACAGAACAAATTTAAAAAAGTATTTGCTCAAGAATATTTATTGGAGGAGTTTATATCCTATCAGAATACTGGAACTACCCTAAGTGTAAATCAATAGGGGAATGGTTGTGCTGACTAGGAGCATAGGAGCATAGCCATCCAAGGTGGTATGATGCAACTATAAAAAAGAATGGAGGGGGGCAGAGCCAGGATGGCGGTGTGAGTAGAGCAGTGGAAATCTCCTCCCAAAAACACATAGAGCTATGAAAATATAACAAAGAAAAATCTTCCTAAAATAGAGACCACAGGACACAGGACAACATCCAGACCACATCCACACCTGCAAGGAACCAGCGCCTTGCGAAGGGGGTAAGATACAAGCCCCGGCCCAGCGGGACCCGAGCGCCCCTCCCCCCGGCTCCCGGCGGGTGGAGAAAAACCGGAGCGGTTTTTTTTTTTTTTTTTGGCGAGCGCTTTTTGGAAGCCTTAGAGGGACGGGCCCCCGTTGCTGGGGAAGTAGGGTGGCGGGACCGGTGAGCAGGTGCCTGGGAACAGCGCTGGAGGACAAAGAACACCCCGCGTTTCTCCCTGCGGGACCGGCGGGCGGGTGCCTGAGACCGGTGCCTGAGGACGGAGGAGGTCGCGCGTTTTTCCCCTTTTTTTTTTTTTTTCTCTTTTTGGCGAGCGCTTTTTGGAAGCCTTGAAGGGACGGGGACCCCAGTGCTAGGGAGGCAGGGTGGCGGGACTGGTGAGCGGGTGCCTGGGACCGGCGCCTGAGGACAAAGAATATCCCACGTTTTTCCCTGCGGGACCGGTGGGCGGGTGCCTGAGACCGGCACTTGAGGACAGAGGAAATCGCGCGTTTTTCCCCTTTTTTTTTCTCTTTTCTGAGAGTGCTTTTTGGAAGCCTAAAAGGGACAGGGACCCCGGTGCTAGGGAGGCAGGGCGGCGGGACTGGTGAGCGGGTGCCTGGGACCGGCACCTGAGGACAAAGAATATCCGGCGTTTTTCCCTGTGGGACCGGTGGGTGGGTGCCTGAGATCGGCACCTGAGGACGGAAGAAATCGCGCGTTTTTCCCCTTTTTTTCTCTCTTTTTGGCGAGTGCTTTTTGGAAGCCTTGAAGGGACAGGCTAGGGAGGCAGGGCGGCGGGACTGGTGAGCGGGTGCCTGGGACCAGTGCCTGAGGACAAAGAATATCGAGCGTTCCTTCCCTGCGGGACCGGTGGGTGGGTGCTTTTTGGAAGCCTTGAAAGGACAGGGACCCTGGTGCTAGGGAGACAGGGCAGCAGGACCAGTGAGCGGGTGCCTGGGACCGGCACCTGAGGACAAAAAAAAAAAAAAAAAAAAAAAAATCGCTTGTTTTTTCCTTTTTGTTGCTGTTGTTGTTTTGGTTTGGAGAGTGCTTTTTGGAAGTCTTAAAGGGGCAGGACAGGTCACTTAGACCAGAGGCAGGGAACCTGGGGATCTCTGGGCACTCTAACCCCCTGGGCAGCAGGGACCACAGAGGCCCCTTACGGAGATAAATAGTCTCCTGGCTGCTCCCCCTCCAACGGGGCTCCACCATTTTGGAGGAACAGCCCCAGCCAGGCCAAGCCCACAGCAACAGCAGAGATAAACCCCAAAGCAACTGGGCAGGAAGCAGAAGCCCTGTCTGCGCACAGCTGCCCAGCACAAGCCACTAGAGGTCGCTATTCTCCCAGGAAAAGGCTACAAACCAACAAGAAGGGAAGCTCTTCCAGCGGTCACTTGTACCAGCTCTGCAAACTATCTCTATCACCATGAAAAGGCAAAACTACAGGCAGACAAAGATCACAGAGACAACACCTGAGAAGGAGACAGACCTAACTAGTCCTCCTGAAAAAGAATTCAAAATAAAAATCATGAACATGCTGACAGAGATGCAGAAAAAAATGCAAGAGCAATGGGATGAGATGCAGAGAAAAATGCAAGAGCAGTGGGATGAAGTCCGGAAGGAGATCACAGATGTCAGGAAAGAGATCACAGAAGTGAAACAATCCCTGGAAGGATTTATAAGCAGAATGGATAAGATGCAAGAGGCCATTGAAGGAATAGAAGCCAGAGAACAGGAACGTATAGAAGCTGACATAGAGAGAGATAAAAGGATCTCCAGGAATGAAACAACACTAAGAGAAATATGTGACCAATACAAAAGGAAAAACATTCGTATTATAGGGATACCAGAAGAGGAAGAAAGAGGAAAAGGGATAGAAAGTGTCTTGGAAGAAATAATTGCTGAAAACTTCCCCAAACTGGGGGAGGAAATAATCGAACAGACCACGGAAATACACAGAACCCCCAACAGAAAGGATCCAAGGAGGACAACACCAAGACACATAATAATTAAAATGGCAAGGATCAAGGACAAGGAAAGAGTTTTAAAGGCAGCTAGAGAGAAAAAGGTCACTTATAAAGGAAAACCAATCAGGCTAACATCAGACTTCTCAACAGAAACCCTACAGGCCAGAAGAGAATGGCATGATATACTTAATGCAATGAAACAGAAGGGCCTTGAACCAAGGATACTGTATCCAGCACGACTATCATTTAAATATGATGGTGGGATCAAACAATTCCCAGACAAGCAAAAGCTGAGGGAATTTGCTTCCCACAAACCACCTCTACAGGGCATCCTACAGGGACTCCTCTAGATGGGAGCACCCCTAAAAAGAGCACAGAACAAAACACACAACATATGAAGAATGGAGGAGGAGGAATAAGAAGGGAGAGAAGAAAAGAATCTCCAGACAGTGTATATAACAGCTCAATAAGCGAGCTAAGTTAGGCAGTAAGATACTAAAGAAGCTAACCTTGAACCTTTGGTAACCACGAATCTAAAGCCTGCAATGGCAATAAGTACATATCTTTCAATAGTCACCCTAAATGTAAATGGACTTAATGCACCAATCAAAAGACATAGAGTAATAGAATGGATAAAAAAGCAAGACCCATCTATATGCTGCTTACAATAAACTCACCTTAAACCCAAAGATAAGCATAGACTAAAAGTCAAGGGATGGAAAAACATATTTCAGGCAAACAACAGTGAGAAGAAAGCAGGGGTTGCAGTACTAATATCAGACAAAATAGACTTCAAAACAAAGAAAGTAACAAGAGATAAAGAAGGCCACTACATAATGATAAAGGGCTCAGTCCAACAAGAGGATATAACCATTCTAAATATATATGCACCCAATACAGGAGCACCAGCATATGTGAAGCAAATACTAACAGAACTAAAGAGGGAAATAGACTGCAATGCATTCATTGTAGGAGACTTCAACACACCACTCACCCCAAAGGATAGATCCACCGGGCAGAAAATAAGTAAAGACACACAGGCACTGAACAACACACTAGAACAGATGGACCTAATAGACATCTATAGAACTTTACATCCAAAAGCAACAGGATATACATTCTTCTCAAGTGCACATGGAACATTCTCCAGAATAGACCACATACTAGCTCACAAAAAGAGCCTCAGTAAATTCCACAATATTGAAATTCTACCAACCAATTTTTCAGACCACAAAGGTATGAAAGTAGAAATAAATTCTACAAAGAAAACAAAAAGGCTCACAAACACATGGAGGCTTAACAACATGCTACTAAATAATCAATGGATCAATGAACAAATCAAAATAGAGATCAAGGAATATATAGAAACAAATGACAACAACAACACTAAGCCCCAACTTCTGTGGGATGCAGCGAAAGCAGTCTTAAGAGGAAAGTATATAGCAATCCAGGCACACTTGAAGAAGGAAGAACAATCCCAAATGAATAGTCTAACATCACAATTATTAAAACTGGAAAAAGAAGAACAAATGAGGCCTAAAGTCAGCAGAAGGAGGGACTTAATAAAGATCAGAGAAGAAATAAACAAAATTGAGAAGAATAAAACAATAGCAAAAATCAACGAAACCAAGAGCTGGTTCTTTGAGAAAATAAACAAAATAGATAAGCCTCTAGCCCAACTTATTAAGAGAAAAAGAGAGTCAACACAAATCAACATAATCAGAAATGAGAATGGAAAAATCACGACAGACTCCACAGAAATACAAAGAATTATTAAAGACTACTATGAAAACCTATATGCCAACAAGCTGGAAAACCTAGAAGAAATGGACAACTTCCTAGAAAAATACAACCTCCCAAGACTGACCAAGGAAGAAACACAAAAGTTAAACAAACCAATTACAAGCAAAGAAATTGAAACAGTAATCAAAAAACTACCCAAGAACAAAACCCCGGGGCCGGACGGATTTACCTCGGAATTTTATCAGACACACAGAGAAGACATAATACCCATTCTCCTTAAAGTGTTCCACAAAATAGAAGAAGAGGGAATACTCCCAAACTCATTCTATGAAGCCAACATCACCCTAATACCAAAACCAGGAAAAGACCCCACCAAAAAAGAAAATTACAGACCAATATCCCTGATGAATGTAGATGCAAAAATACTCAATAAAATATTAGCAAACAGAATTCAACAGTATATCAAAAGGATCATACACCATGACCAAGTGGGGTTCATCCCAGGGATGCAAGGATGGTACAACATTCGAAAATCCATCAACATCATCCACCACATCAACAAAAAGAAAGACAAAAACCACATGATCATCTCCATAGATGCTGAAAAAGCATTTGACAAAATTCAACATCCATTCATGATAAAAACTCTCAGAAAAATGGGAATAGAGGGCAAGTACCTCAACATAATAAAGGCCATATATGATAAACCCACAGCCAGCATTATACTGAACAGCGAGAAGCTGAAAGCATTTCCACTGAGATCGGGAACCAGACAGGGATGCCCACTCTCCCCACTGTTATTTAACATAGTACTGGAGGTCCTAGCCACGGCAATCAGACAAAACAAAGAAATACAACGAATCCAGATTGGTAAAGAAGAAGTTAAACTGTCACTATTTGCAGATGATATGATACTGTACATAAAAAACCCTAAAGACTCCACTCCAAAACTACTAGAACTGATATCGGAATACAGCAAAGTTGCAGGATACAAAATCAACACACAGAAATCTGTAGCTTTCCTATACACTAACAACGAATCAATAGAAAGAGAAATCAGGAAAACAATTCCATTCACCATTGCATCAAAAAGAATAAAATGCCTAGGAATAAACCTAACCAAGGAAGTGAAAGACTTATACTCTGAAAACTACAAGTCACTCTTAAGAGAAATTAAAGGGGACACTAATAAATGGAAACTCATCCCATGCTCATGGCTAGGAAGAATTAATATCGTCAAAATGGCCATCCTGCCCAAAGCAATATACAGATTTGATGCAATCCCTCTCAAATTACCAGCAACATTCTTCAATGAATTGGAACAAATAATTCAAAAATTCATATGGAAACACCAAAGACCCCGAATAGCCAAAGCAATCCTGAAAAAGAAGAATAAAGTAGGGGGGATCTCACTCCCCAACTTCAAGCTCTACTACAAAGCCATAGTAATCAAGACAATTTGGTACTGGCACAAGAACAGAGCCACAGACCAGTGGAACAGATTAGAGACCCCAGAAATTAACCCAAACATATATGGTCAATTAATATTTGATAAAGGAGCCATGGACATACAATGGCAAAATGACAGTCTCTTCAACAGATGGTGCTGGCAAAACTGGACAGCTACATGTAGGAGAATGAAACTGGACCATTGTCTAACCCCATATACAAAGGTAAACTCAAAATGGATCAAAGACCTGAATGTAAGGCATGAAACCATTAAACTCTTGGAAAAAAACATAGGCAAAAACCTCTTAGACATAAACATGAGTGATCTCTTCTTGAACATATCTCCCCGGGCAAGGAAAACAACAGCAAAAATGAGCAAGTGGGACTACATTAAGCTGAAAAGCTTCTGTACAGCAAAAGACACCATCAATAGAACAAAAAGGAACCCTACAGTATGGGAGAATATATTTGAAAATGACAGATCCGATAAAGGCTTGACGTCCAGAATATATAAAGAGCTCACACGCCTCAACAAACAAAAAACAAATAACCCAATTAAAAAATGGGCAGAGGAACTGAACAGACAGTTCTCCAAAAAAGAAATACAGATGGCCAAGAGACACATGAAAAGATGCTCCACATCGCTAATTATCAGAGAAATGCAAATTAAAACTACAATGAGGTATCACCTCACACCAGTAAGGATAGCTGCCATCCAAAAGACAAACAACAACAAATGTTGGCGAGGCTGTGGAGAAAGGGGAACCCTCCTACACTGCTGGTGGGAATGTAAATTAGTTCAACCATTGTGGAAAGCAGTTTGGAGGTTCATCAAAATGCTCAAAACAGACCTACCTTTTGACCCAGGAATCCCACTCCTAGGAATTTACCCTAAGAACGCAGCAATCAAGTTTGAGAAAGACAGATGCACCCCTATGTTTATCGCAGCACTATTTACAATAGCCAAGAATTGGAAGCAACCTAAATGTCCATCGGTAGATGAATGGATAAAGAAGATGTGGTACATATACACAATGGAATACTACTCAGCCATAAGAAGTGGAAAAATCCAACCATTTGCAGCAACATGGATGGAGCTGGAGAGTATTATGCTCAGTGAAATAAGCCAAGCGGAGAAAGAGAAATACCAAATGATGTCACTCATCTGAGGAGTATAGGAACAAAGGAAAAACTGAAGGAACCAAACAGCAGTGAAGTTACAGAACCCAAAAATGGACTAACAGGTACCAAAGGGAAAGGAACTGGGGAGGATGGGTGGGCAGGGAGGGATAAGGGGGGGGAAGAAAAAGGGGGTTATTAAGATTAGCATGCATGGGGGGGAGGGAGCAAGGGGAGGGTGGGCTGCACAACACAGGGAGGACAAGTAGTGACTCTACAACATTTTGCTAAGCTGATGGACAGTAACCGTAATGTGGTTGTTAGGGGGGACCTGATATAGGGGAGAGCATAGTAAACATAGTATTCTTCATGTAAGTGTAGATTAAAAATTTAAAAAAAAAAAAAAAAAAAAAAGAAAATAAGAAAGAAAGAAGGAAAAGGGGGATTACTCCTTAACAGGATAAAACTATTGGTAAATCAAAGATCAACGCATGCTTTAAATATCCTTAATGTTGATCACTTAAAGGGTGTCAGATGATCAGCTATGGAGCTACTCTTTTCTGATAATATTCCTTTCTCTTAATTTAAAAAAAAAAAAAAAAAGCAGTTACTGTGTGCTGACCTCCAATGAGTTCTGCACAGTGGTATAGAGGGCATGTCAAAGTGTGGGCAAAGGGTCTGTTTGTTTCTATGCAGGAGATCAAGGCCTAGCTTGGATACCCAGAAAATGAACTAAGATACGATATGAGGAGGAGCTTCTGGCATCAGCACTCTCTGGAGGACTTGTGCCGGGGGATGATCATCAAAAAGCCTCCACAGGGATTCGGACGATGCTGCGGTTGTGGCTGCATCCAGCCCACCATCTCCTGGACTTGCCATAAGAATGAGGAGGGAGATGTCTAGGCTGGCATGTGCATACAGTGAGACAACGAATTTGACCGGATCTGTACTGTTGGAACTCAACCAGGAGTTGGGAGGGGTACAAGTTGTAGCACTTCAAAATCTCATGACTATAGACTATCTATGGTTAAAAGAACATATGGGATGTGAACAGATCCCAGAAATGGGCTGCTTTAATTTGTCTGATGGTTCAAGTACAGTTGGACAATATCCATCATATCATAGATAAATTTTCACAAATGCCTAGGGTGCCTAAATGGTTTTCTTGGCTTCACTGGAGATGGATGGTAATTATAGATTTGCTTTGTTTATGTCACCGTATTCCTATTATGTTAATATATGTGTGCAAATTAGTTAGTAGTTTAAAACCTATACATACTTAAGGTACTATACAAGAAGATATGTCAAAGAAATAATCAATCCTCCCAAGTTTCCTTTGTATGCTACATCTATAGCTTTTCTTCTTCCTTCCTAATTACAACCCTTAAATAGAATTCGTGCCTCATATCGAATTTACCGAGTATCATAATTCCTCCAGGTGGTAAAGATACCTTGAGACAAGTGCTGGGCCACACACACAGGGCATAAATCTGCAAAGAAGTAAAAAGCTAACCTTTGCAAACAATATGGCTTCTCTCTCACTTACCAACTTTACATTTCCCTGTATGGCCCCGGAAGATGACTGGTTAGCCAGAGACGGGTAAGATTCCTCAAGGGAGGAACAACCTAAGACAGGCACAGTCGCAGGGGGGCCATCAGGTGAGAATTTGGGGATCAACAGAGGTGAGGCTCAGAACCTCACCCCCCCTGCTTTGAGAGAAATCTTCTGCATCCGTGGATGTCTTGATGCCCTTGTCTAGCCTGGATTAATACTTAGTCCATAGGCACACACCTGATCATCTGATCATCTACATTTGCCTTCTAACAGCACTAAACTATGTTTTCTACCTTTATCTTGCATCTACCTACCACTTCAGCATTTTATTAAAAATAAAAATAATAATAATAGTAGGAGAAATGGGGGATCAACATATAGATCAAGTACAAAAATCAAACGAATATTCATATTTGACCTGATTGTTTATAGGTCATATTGCATGATCAAAACCGAAAGTTTCTGTGATGACTGCCCTTGTACTGTTCACCATGTAAGAATTTATTCACTATGTAAGAATTCGTTCACCATGTAAGAACTTGTTCGTTATGCTTCAGAAGATTGGAGACTGACGAGAATTAGGCTTGAGATGGATTAATGATTGTACATTGAGCGTTGACCCTCCTATACTGAATTTTATTGTTGTTAACAACCATTTGATCAATAAATATGAGAGATGCCCTCTCAAAAAAAAAAAAAAAAGAATGGAGAAACTCTCCATGTACTGCTATGGATAGGTTCAGAATATGTTTTGAAGTTAAAAAAGCAAGGTGGAGAAATGTGTATAGTACTACACTTATCTAAGTATGGTATGCTATATAAAAACAAAACAAGGCAAAAAAAATCACAAAAAATGGTTACCTTTAGGGAGAAGGGAAGAATTAAAGTAAAGAGTACAGAAAAGAGGGTAAAGAGGACAGGAAAGAAAGCTAGACTTCTTTAAATATACAGTTAACCTTAAAAGTAAAACTGTCAGCTGTTTCACCAGCAAAAGTGGGTTTATCTGGGAACAGCAGAGAACTGCAATTTGTGACAAGCAAGCTATGGCAAAACCAAAGATATGTCCAGGGAACACAGGAGGGGAACTGCTCTTTTATAGAAAAAAGGGGGACGTTGGCAAGACTGTTCTATGCACAAAGTCCACTGGAAGAAATTAGGATTCCTACGTGCTGTGGCTTCTCCTTGGCTGAGTAGTGACAGTCTCTCATCGGCTGGGCTATTGTCAAGGGAGACAGAAGCTCTTCCCTCCTCCTGCTGTGTGGTTAAGTAGCCAAAACAGTATGAGCTCCAAGGTATCCTCTCTTCCGTAGGTGGGGTCTGTAACTGCGGAGGAGTGGAGGGGGTGAGAGTTCCCCCTGCAGACCTCCAGATGCCATATCAATGTCCCTTTATTAATTTTCACAATATCTTATTGGTAAATTTAATTTTAGAACCACATAAATAGTTTACATAATTAAAAAAATGTATTTCAATTAAAAATACTGTATACACTAGAAAACAATGTTTATTCAGTTTGTGACAAAGCCACACAGTGAAGTACTACATTCCACATGACTTCAACACCTAGTAATTTCAGTGTATGTACCTAATAGTATATGTTTTAAGGACAAAAAACAATACAAAATTAAGAGAAAACATCCTTTTACAATATGTTTTGGACACTGAAGGAACTCCATGAAGATCTATTCTCCAATTGAGGATCTCATGGTGATAATGTTAATGTATTATTACTACTAATAATAATGATAATGATAATAACACAACTAATACCTTGAGTCCACCTCATGTACAGGAAACTCCATATTATTTATTTTCCCACTAATGCTTAATGCAAGTATTTATTATTTCCATTTTACATGTGAGGAAACAGAGGCTTAGAGAATTTGTATAAATTGCTCATGACCCCACAGCCAATATTAAGCTAGAGGCTGTGTCTGAGAACAATATACCATATCTAGAGCTGTTACCTTCCTCATGAACTTAGTTAACATAAATCTAAAGGAAGAGATTACTTCTTGGTTACATGTCCTCTGACACCATAAATACCATTAATCAAGAGGCTTCATAGCGTTAAGAATAGATAACATAAATAGGAAAAACAATGAAATCTGTGTCCCTTTTATAGCTGAGAGATCTGTGCCACTGCCTTTAGACTGGAGTTCTGTTTTAAATGGATTGCCATTTCAGGATTGCTTCAGGGATCAATGATAGTGTACAGGAATGTTTTAGTCTAAAAATATTAACCTGAATATAAAAAATGGCTATCTAGGGACATAATGTACTTTTGCTTTAGAGAGTAAGAGAGGAAAAAATTAAAAACTAGAGCAGAAAGGTAGAAAGGTGAAGAAGAAAATAGGTTATGGAAATGAGAAGCCAGCTGGGAAATAAGCTTAATGAATAATTAGCAAAGGAGGAGGGTACACAGAAGGCTGGGCTCACTTTGCAAACTGTGCATTGCATGGAAGTTGGAAGGACACCATGTACTGAGCAAAATTTAGTTTTGTTTATTCATATTCTTAATGACAGCAATTCAAAACACTGCTAATGTGTCATAGAAGCCTGGGTAGCTACTGCACGGATGAGGTGATGACGTTTATCTTAAAACTGCTCAGCATGTATCCTCTGTGTTTTGGCATTCAGTTAGAGCTCCTTGAGGATTGTTTAGAGGATGCTGGTGAACCTCACGCTCTGCTCTATGCAAAGCAAAGCAGAATTTGGAACAGTTGTACCAAAATCCTATCATAAACTGATTTACTTTTGTTACAAAATGAGAATAAATTGCGACCTTTGAGCTCCAAGAGCCATTCTTGAATCTATGAGCCAGCTAGCCTCAGAAGGATAACTGGCAAATGGATTTTTAGGTTGTGTTTCAAAATACCTAGATGTTATTTGGTCACTGTTTTTGTTTTAGTTTGTTTTATAAGATTGAATATTAAATCTCATACACAGTGCATAAATGTAGGATAATAATAACAAAGTAACGATGACAGTATTTTGAGCGCGAAAAGTACTGACTCAGGTGAACTTCAAGATATGAATAAGAATGGACAAGGGTTGGCTGGGACTATGGATTTAAAGTTCAAGCAACCTTAATTTAAATCTTTCTTTGTCACATGGCTCACGTATATCTGTCATACATTCCAGCATTTTCTTATATCTTTTGTTAACTATATGACTCTGCTTAAAAACTCACAGTACAGATCAGATAATTAGATTTTGTTTACCCCTATCTACTCCTTGAGCAGTAATTTTAAATTCATTAAAGGCTGGTCTGCTCACTAGTACAAAGGGACTTGATTTACTCCTGAATTCTTAAAAAACAACAACAAAAAAAACTCCTGACAACATTCTGCAATGCTTTGGTTAGTTGTGGATTAGATGCTGGCTTTTGTAACTGGTTTTCAAAACTACTAATCCCAGAAAATAAAACGCACTGAATATGTCAGGTGCTTTATAAACGTAGTTTGGCATTTGATCAGATGTGTAGCCCATTCTCAGAACACATAAAGTTATTTTCATTTTGGCTCTGAATTAAGCCTTGATAAGCTTGACTGGCTTTTCTCAGAATAATAAGGCCCCACCCTGAAGTCCTGTAGCCCCATATAGTATAGGATTTCCTCTCTGCAAGGCCAAAAAGTCATTGCATTTGCTATTGTGGCGACTATTATATTAAGACCTCTCCACCCTGTAAACAAGACAATCTGAAACGCATTGACGTAAATTAAAAACAAAGTAACCCCATATAAATAAGAGAAATAATAATTGGTCAGTTTCTTAAAGGGATCCCTGTTTATTTGTGAACTTGAACTTGAATTTTATAGACTTTACTTTTGTTGTTTCCAAGTTTATTTAGACATTTAATGTATAAACGTTTTCCTGGCTTTCATCAACTGTTGTCCTGATCACCATATTTTTTTCCTTCCTATCTGTGTTATAAGTAATATAAATATTTAACAATTTACATTTTAACTTGAGCTACCTAATATGCTACCCATTATTTATACGTGGCTGCTCAATACTTGAAATGTGGCTAGTACGAACTGAAATACACTGTAAATGTAAAATACCCACTGAATTTCAGACACAGTACAACAAAAAAGAATATAAAATATCTCAACATTTTTATATTGATTACATACTAAAAATGATAACATTTGGATGCATTGACATAAATAAAACATATAAAATTAACTTTAATTGTTTCTTTTTACTTTTTAAATGTGACTACTAGATTTTAAATTAAGTATGTGGCTCACATTATATTTCTATTGGAAAAAACTTTTATGAATGATACAGATCTTTATTAATTATATGTCATATCTGGAGTAGAGAGTTAACAAATGAAGGAAAGCTTATGTAACCATCCAGAGGAAAGCTTACAGCACTGACAGGTGTAAAGACACTGTAAGAATCCAACTATCTATTCCCCTAAGAAACTGATGCACTCATTGGTAATCTAGCTGCATTCTTAATGTCAAACACTTTCCCTTCAGGGTGACCAGAGTGACTGCTTTCTTAAGGGCCCAGATAAAATCTTATCCCATACTTGAGGTGCTTACCATCCTTCCTCCATCTAGGGCATTCTGGCTCATTTCTTGTTTGTTCTCTAACACATTGTGCCTTTCATTTAGTGTGGCCTTCATTACTGTTACTGGTATCTTTATAAATGGGTACCAGTTTGAAGGTAGGAGGCTAAGACCCAGTCATCTTCATATGCACTATAGTGCCTGGTACACAGTAGGTATTCAATAAATGATTGAGAAAGGGAAGAAGGGAGGGTGTGAAGGAAATAAAATCACTTGAGCACTTCCTGCCTCTGACTGGTGGCAATTCAGAGGTGGGGGCTTGGGTGAGTGGTGTGATGGATGATGGAGAGGCTGTGGGAACACCTCCAGATCCCTATTCCATTCCAGTATGCTCATGTCCTTTACCCAGGCTGGTGTTTCCAACTCCCCACAACCTAACCCTTGCTTAAATGAGCACATATTTCAAAAAAAATTATTATCATTAAATCCTTCTCCTCACAGTTGGTTTTCTAGATAATGGTTCCAGGTGAAATTTTTTTAGGTGCACACTGAAAAATTTAGCCAAATGAAACATATTTATCCGTCACTTTGAGGATACAAGTGGGTTTTCATTGTTTTGTATGCTTGTCTTTTTTTGACCTCGGTACCAGCATACATTCTTTCCTGGGGCACTTGCGACATGTTTTAAACTTGACTCTCATTAGGCCCTGATAAAATCCCAAGAAATTTCAAGAGATTGGTATAATAAGGGCCACCTTTTCTTACTAAAATATAATCAAACTAGAAATCAATAAAAAAACAACTAGAATTCTCCCAAATATTTGAACGTAAAGAAACTCTTTTTAAATTAGACGTGGGATAAAAATGAAAATGGAAATTAGAAAATATTTAGAACTGAATGGTTATGAACATATTATATATCAAACCTTGTAGAAAGAACATAGTTACAGCAGTACTTAGGGAAAGTGTTATAACCTCAATTTCTTTTATTAGGAAAAGAAGAGAAAGGATGCAAAATAATAAACTAAACAACTCTTTTGGTTTTTCTTTGGCAACACATAACTCTGAATCTTGGTATTTTACAATGATTAAAACCTACTTCGTTCTTACCATTACAGATAGCTGGGAGCCAGTGACTCCTTAGCCACATTGTTGCTCTGGCCTGTGGCTCTGTTGCTGGTGTCTTCTCATTCCAACACCCAGAAGGAAAAACCCTTTGTGGGGACCAGTCTGTTCTTGTTTTTATAGCTGAGGTGAAGAACCAGAGAGGTGGTACAAACTCATTTGTACCTCAAAGCTTCTATTCAGAGTTGGCACATTGTCTAAGCAAGTCCATGTCCAAGCCCCAAGTCAATGGGTTGTATTAAAACAAAAATACTTCTGTCTGCTTTCTTGATAGAGAATACTCAGTGTCCTTCCTTCTGCACTCAAAATAGATCCATCCCAACTTTAAGGAAGAAATCAGTCTCAGTACAAACCTTAAAACCTAGGGTCTCATGATAGTCTCTCCATCGGGTATCTGGAGATCTATCAAATAAAGCGCATTTCCCTCAAATACATAATCATGGGACAGTGAATGATAACTGCAACAAACACACCCATTGGAAGAAGATAAGAAGTCTTACTTGATCAGGACTTTATTTTGCACAGTGCATTGCTGTCCTAGGTGTTGGGATCATCTCCCTTCAGAGCCTTCACTTCTATTATACTCCTCAGCTGTATCTCATAAGGGCATTGGACAATATCTATCCTTGGGCTGAGCACCTTTCTAAGCCTGTACCCTCCATATAGAAAACTGAGGGCCCTCAAGTTGTTCTACACCTTAATAGTCAATCTTTTTAAATACAGTCTATTGGAACTTTCAGCAAAAGTTCTCCAAAAAATACAGGGTTTTTTTTTAAAGTTATTTGATTTCAATCAGCAGCATGTGCAAATAGCCACACCCTTGCTCTTCTGAGACGTACTTTTCTTTCTAGACCTATATATAATTTGAACTATCAAGCAAAAAGGATACTGTGAGCATCTCTTTTTTTTACTAATCCATTTTATTCAACATACATGATTTTCTAGGAGTCACCTTAAGCCATCCAGAGTTTTAAACAAATGTTATGAATGGCAATGCACTTCATTTGGGCATATACCTTTATCTGAGACTTAATGATGCCTTTTTTGCACAAAGCATTTCCATTTATCTTCACTAATTAGAAACAGTTCGGTTTTCTAATTCCACAATCCCTGTAATTCCTGGTTGCTCTCATTTCTTTTTCTTCCCTGTTTGCAAAGAAGCCCAATTCTTTTCTGATTTCACCTGGGAATTCCAGGGAAAAAAAATAACCAAGTCACACCAGTAACAGTCTGTTCAGAAACCTCTTCTCTCAAAGTCACCATTCTTTAAATTATCTGCTTTGGAAGGTATTGCAGGTGACGGTCTGCTAAATATTTCACCACCACATACTGTGCATCCAAAAATAGCTTCTTTATAACTTTCTCTTGGCTCCAAGATCAATACACAGATTTTCAGTTTTTTGTTACAGAGCACCTCACTTTAAGATATCAATATCTGCTTTAGTTTTCTTTGCTATAGTAACAAATGAACTCAAAAGCTTTGTGCTTATACCAACAAAAATTCATTACTTGTTAATGTTACACAGAATCTTGGGTCAGCTATAGTTCAGCTGCATGCTTTAAATAGGCTGGACTACACTCGCTGTCTTCCTTTTCTGTGACTAAAAGTCCAGTCCTGTGCCAGCAACTCAAAATGCCTCTTAAAGTGTCTACTCCAAATTGAAAGTAAAAACGGAGATCCTGTCTTTTCTGCTCACATTTAATTTTCCCAAGCAAGTTACAGAGTTTAAACCAAAACTGATGGGCAAACAAATACAATACTTTTATACAGAAGGGTGCCATGAATGATTGAAAATAATAACAAAATGTACCACATGACCCCATTTAATTGATTTGAAAGAGATCACAGAATAAGCCACCCCCATAAAAATGGAAAGAAACA